>NC_142941.1:50916330-50936330 GCF_046866305.1 Octopus bimaculoides
ATGCTGTGTGATCGAACCCGGAACCTTGTGATTGCTAAACGGACCTCATGTCTATTCAGTCGTGGTGTACCTGCAAATGAAAACTAAGCCGCCACAGTAACAGTGATATAAGCAGAGAAAGACAATGCCGTCGACGCTATCACTAAAGACACAATCACCACCACCACCACCACCACCACCACCGCCAGCAATGCCACAACCACCCCCTGCAGCAGCACCAACATCATTACCATCACACCATTTCCATCTTCAAGTACAAGACTGAAAGAGCAATGTCAAACAGATATGACCCTAGCTTCCCACCGTTCTACCATTCCAACATCGCTGCCTTCCTTCTCCAGTATATGTATATGCATATATATATATATATATATATATATATATATATATATATATATATATATATATATATATATATATATATATACATACACATATATATATGCACACATAAATACATACACATATATATACACACATATATGTACACACACATATATATCTAGTTATTTATATATACATACATACACATATACTCATATATATACATACATATACTCATATATAAATATATACATATATATATATATATATATATATATATATATGTGTGTGTGTGTGTGTATATATTATCTAATATTTACAGTTATGTGTGTATGTGTATATATATGTATATATATATATATATATATATATATTTAAATATATCTATATGTATATATATATACATACATATATATATATATATATATATATATATATATATATATATATATATATATATATATATATAGAGAGAGAGAGAGAGAGAGAGAGAGAGATACGTATGTATACACACATAATATCTAATTATATATATACATATATGTACTTATATATATGCTTGACAAGAGATGATTCTGACAAAAAGATGGCGGAAGGTGATCTGACAAAAGACAAAAAAGAAAAAAAAAGATATTAAAACGAAAAGAAAAACGATCTATAAAATAAAGCATAATGCAAAAAGAAAAACCAGTCGATTGCAGAAGAAACAATAGAAAAATGTCGTCGAATAAGCTATGCTTCTGTTGATGCTAATGTACTTGCTAACCATTATTATCATCTCTCGTCTCTACGCGATGTATCCCTGTCTTCTTCCTACACTCTTAGTCGCATGTATTCCACTTGCTTGCTCGCTTGCTACTACCTATCTTACCTGCTGCAGAGACAAGGTATGGTTTTTACATTTTTGCATTGAGTCAGGTCAGGCTTCAAACGTTACAAGTCGGTTCTATGGTGCTAGATCGATAGATCGATCGCAAGAGCTACTAGCTTACTTTTCTTACCGTGACTGCTTTAATGGAAAGAGGGAGATGCTGGAGGGGGTGGTTAGTGATGTGTTTCTGATCGTCGTCTTCGTTGACACACACTCGTAAACACACTTACACACACACACACACACACACACACACATACACACACACACATATATATATAAATATGCATACATATATGTATGTATATATGCATACATACGTGCACACACGCATGCATTCGCATTTACACGCTCCCACATGCATTTTCTCACATATATTGTAGTACCGAGACAAGTATTGACATACAATTATCCAGATAAAACACACACACATACACACACTCGTACAAGCGCATACTGTAGCATCACCAGTTTTGTTACTTACGCAAAAATTTCTCTTTCTCTATGTCAATCACTCTTTTACTATATATCTCTCTATTTCTGTGTGTGTGTGTGTGTGTGTGTGTGTGTATTCATGTTTGCAAGTATGTATGTATGTTCGCTTTTAAAAAATGCAGGAGAAACCATTAAGGAAATTATAATATAATACAATCTATATAAATACACAAAATACAGTGCTTATGCATATATATATATATATATATATATATATATATATATATATATATATATATATATATATATATATATATATACATACATGCATATGTGTGCGTGTTTGTGTATGTATACATTCATATAAATTCGTATATATGTATGTATGTATGTATGTATGCATGTATCTATGCATGTATGTATGTACATATGTATGCATGCGTGTATATATGTATTTATGTATATATGTTTGCATATATATATATATATATATATACATATATATATATATATATATATATATATATATATATATATATACACGTATACGCTGGGTAACGTGGATCAACACATACTTCGAAAAAGATGGGATGGTCACGGTTGGCATATCTTTTGTCATAAGTGTACTTGTTTAAACCCAGAATTGACCTGGTGGTAAACAGAAGCATGTTTATTCAGAGTTAGTAATATCTTTTTACTATCTACCATCAGTTCCCCTAATCTATCCACCCAACCTTCAACACGTCACATGACTCATCTACCCGTCCACCAAACACTTAGCTTGATCTATCTCCCTGACGTCATCATTTCACGTGACCCATGAACTGTATGAACTGTTGACAAAGGGGTAGATATATGATGTTAGTTGTTTACCGATGGGTATGTTTTTAATTGTTTTCCCGACGGGTGGATAGATTATTTGCAGTGTTTCTAGAAGGGTATATTCACGATATAAGCGTAGTTAGCAGGGTAGATAAATTACTCGGCTATATTTTCAATTCACCTGATCTATATACTCGTCTATCATAACTTACAGTGATATATCTACCCTTATTAACAGCTGACGTGATCTAGCCACCCGATTGTTTTCACTACCCGTGCCTCGAAACTTTACTTGATCTCTCTCTCCCCCACCTCCCTCCTCTCTTTCGACATCACTTCACACTGCCTATATACCCCTATATCAATATTTGACGTGATCTGCCTATAAACGGGTGAATAAATTCTTTGAGCCATTTATCGATGGGTACATTCAAATCTGAGTCTAATAAATGCATAGCACGAAACTGCTGGTTTTTGAGTCACTTATGCAGCTTCTTATATAAGAAATGATGCAATAAACACACACATAAGTGCGTTCACACATAAATATGATATATATAGGCACATATAGAGTGACTCGTGAACATATATATCGTCTTGATTAAATTGGTTTCTGGGTAGGGAATAAAACTAGAAGGGAGACACGTGTCTAACAAATGGTGGATCATTTAAGGGCGCGAACAACTCGGAAGGAACACGCGTATCTTAAAAGCTGGAGGAACAATTAGTGGAAGGGAATCGTTAGAATAGACACACGTATCAGACAATGGTTTCGATCTAGTTAATAAACGATCCGTCTACGTAGAAATGTCGATGCTGCGGTCCCTAGAGACGTGCACGTTCTTTAGAGATTAAAACATTTAAATTTATTTTGAGCAATACCAGAAATATATCTTCTTAAGTGGAATTAATTAATCTATATATTTTTGCGTTGCGGTTGTGATGTAGAGATAGCCGTGTGATGAAGCAGTTTGCTACGAAGTTTTCGTTTCGATCCTTCAGCGTGGAACGTTGCACGAAGACATTTAAAATAGCTTCCAGTCGACCAGATATTTGAGAGTTTCTCCGTACATCATCCTGAGATAAACCTGGATACATCATCAATGAGAATTCCAGGGGTCGTTTCACGTTTCGTATCATTCGATCTGAGATTCTTGCTAGGGTAAAACAGGGGTTGGCTGGTGAAGCCCCAGTTTGTGTCCAGTTAGCCACATTTCTGGTAGCACTGCTCTTTCAAGGACTCTCCCCATAGCCACCTTGAGGCACCTCCGCTGCCTCCACAACCACATTTCGGTAGACATAAACTGTGCGATATTTCGTTGAAGAAACTCACATAATTGCTCGCATGCGCGACAGTACGGTTTGGAAGAAACATCTGGTTGTTTAGTGCCATTAATAGATACCATTCTGATGCAAGTATTCGAACCAGGTCCCAGTAAGTCATTCCTTATTAGTCATTACTTATTCATATTTTTCCAGCAGTCTTGGAAATCATTTTTACGGCACCTCCAAGACTATTGGAGAGAAAGGCTTCTAATTAAATTATCTTTTCTACTATAGGCGCACCTGTCCAATTAAAAAAGTATGGATTCTCTCCTTAGTATTTTTATTTTCTATGCTCTATGTAAATGTATTTGTCTGTCTGTCTGTCTATCTATCTATCTATCTATCTATCTATCTATCTATCTATCTATCTATCTATCTCTCTGTCTATCTCTGTGTGTCTGTATGTATATGAGTGTGCGTATATGTGTATGTATATGTTTATGTATGTGTGTTTATCTTCTGAGTATATGTAGTTATATGTATCTATCTACAAGTATATATGTGTTTGTGCGTGTCTGTGTATCTATATATGTATATGTATACATGCTTATATGTTCGTATATTTATATGTATCAAGAGTATTCATCTTAATCTACACCAGTCACTCTCTCTCTGTTTATATATGCATGTGTGCATATATATGTGTATGCGTTTGTCGATGTGTGTGTGTATATATATATATATATACGTGTGTGTGTGTGAGACGATATGATAATGCATTACGTAAAGAAGTGTCGGGAATCTCACGTATGGAAGCTCTTTCTTAGTAGTTGCCAGTGTCTTTCGCAACCGACCAAACTAAATTAATACGCTGTTTCATTGTATTCAGTACTGTTTTGTTTGTTCCTGCGGTTAATATTTGTTTACACACACACACACACACGCATCTGGTTTTGTCGAGTTTTTGTAAAGCGGTGGTCGTTAATGTTATTTTATTTTTTCATCTATTACTCTTATTTATTCCATAAGCTGAAAAAAACAAATAACGACAACATTAATCTACTTTATATGTGTTTAAAGAGTTATTTTATTAAACTACAGACGCGTTTCGACTCATCCAAATATCTTCGGTACTGTTGTTGAACTTATGTATTTAAAGGGTAACATTATATTTGTATCAATAGCCTGTTCAGTTCTTTTATAATGTTATTTACAGTGAAAGTTGTATGCAGTTATAGAAATCAGATAAGATGAAGTATGAAGGTTAGACAGATTAAAGTGGTTTTCTTTTTTATATAACTTTATTCACTTTAACCCTTCACCTTTCATCTTATCCGATTTCTTAAACTACACAGATCTTTGAATGTAAATAACATTAGGTTTTAATTGAACACACCATTAATACAAATATAATTTTCCTTTAAAAATCAGTCCACCAACTGTGTTGAATAGATCTGAGTGAATCTACCAGAGTTTAATAAAATAACTTATTAAATACATACAAAGTAGATTAATGCCCTTCTTATTTTGTTCTTTCAAATTCATACAGTAAAAAGTGTTGTATGCATCGAATAAAAATAAAATAAAAACAAATTACCCTCTTTCGCTTCAAAAAGAAGTGAACGGATGCGGAAATATGGTGTTGAATTGTGTACGGTACGGTTGCTGCCATTTTAACGACCAATGGCTGGTTGTTATGAGAAGACAGAACCAATGTATGCAACGTTACAACACCTTCAAAATATATTGCGAAATCAAGCGATAAAGCGGTAAAACTCCCAGCAGTGTATATGATATAAGAGAAAAGTTTCCAGTGTGTTTAAAAGTGTGTAAAGCATTGTGACCTATGTTTTATAGAGAAACTTCATATCAATCTTTGCTTGACTCCAGTGCTAACCAATAGAAATGATTTTATCTCAACCTGCCCATACATGGCTAAATTCCTTCTTCTGAACTTGATATTAGTCGTTGCTTGACTCCAGTCATAACCAATAGAAACGAACTTATTTCAACCTGCCCAAACATGGTTAAATTCTTTCTTGTGAACTTCAAAACAGACTTTCGTAATTCATGATAAACAGTAACTGCGTCAATGATTTTGTGGTCAATCGAAGGTTGTGAGCCATGCTTTCTAAACCATCTGATGCGGTGTAGAATCGAAGAAATGATTGTTTGAACGAGACTGTGGTTCGGATTATATATATGTCCATTTACCTTATATACGAATAAACACACAAACAAAAATACATATATACATACATGCAAACATATATACTCATACGCTCATATATAAACATGCAAGCACATACACATTGTAGAAATTTATGTCCTGAAGTACGTTTGCCGGTATATGTGCGTGTGAATATATGAGTGTATGCATGTGTGTGTGTGTGTGTGTGTGTGTGTGTGTGTGTGTGTGTGTGTGTGTGTGTGTGTGTGTGTGTACTCGGAATTTGCTACGGAGAAAACTAGCAATAATTTTGAAAGTTTCGAAAGATCTGACAAAAGATTATTGTAAGAGGGCCCAAGACATATCGATTCCCAACCGCGTTTACCATCAAATGCATAAGGGGACCAAGATGTATCGATTATCAGTCGTCTATAACATCAAGTACAGCCATCAGACAATGCTCTCTGATGCAATTTCTCATATTGGCACATCGACTGTCAAATTACCTTTGGTCAGATGGTTGTATTCACCAATGAAAAGTAGCTGATCGATAGATCGATAGTTTTAATGTCACATTAACTAAGAATGGACAATACCGGAATAACTAAATAAATAAATAAATGAATAAATGAATGAAATCAATGAATAAAGATTTCAACTTGGATATTGATTTTATATAGAGATTTCATAAATGCATACATAATGTATAAACAGTTTTGGGCTATGGATATACATTGGTATACACAGCCACGCAGATGCACGAGTCAATAACGGGGCCACTATGTACCGCTTGGTCTGGTAGAAATGGTAGTCAAGTCTTCATCGAATCACTTTCATTTGTCTTAAGAAAGGGAAGAACACATTGGATAACTTCTTCCAAGAGACGCTATGTCTGACAGAATGAAATACACAAAACTGTCTGTTACGATGATGTTGTAAACCGCAATAGAAAGCAATTACGTTGGTACTAGACACACACACACACTCACACTCACACACGCACACAAATACACGCACACGCACACATACACACACGTACACACACGTACACACATATACACACACGCACATACATACACACATATGTACGTATGCATGTGTATAGGTATACATATAGTAAAATCGACAGAAATAGTACAGTGAACCTGTTATTGGGAGAGGAAAATCCAACGTTTCGGAGAGACGTCCTTTATCAAAGTTAAGTTGACAAGAGAGTTACTGGAGAGAGAGACAATAGATTTAACTCTATTATGCGGCTGATATTAAGATATCCAGTACGGTTCTTCATCTACAAGTGAACAGAGGAAGCATGCGTTTCAGTAAATATATTTCAAAAACTTCATTAACAGTATTCCAAGACAATGCAATTTAGAGATAAAAGATGAAGACGAAAAGAAACTGTAATTCTAAAGTCAAAATGTATGCAAGAAACGTAATGAATAACAACGCATAGTTGCACGTGTGTGTTAGAAAGAAATCAAGAAAGAGCAGAGAATTGGAAGAGAAGACCGTCCTGACGAAGATCACAAGAGCTTCTTTCTTCGGTGGACATTTTGACTCAGTCCTCAGCGTAATTACCCCCAGTTGTGGTTACATGTGTGTGTGTGTGTGTGTGTGTGTGTGTGGGTGTGTGTATGTGTGCACGCGTATACATTCTGTGCGGTTTTCTCTTTTTTTGTCTTTATCTTTCTTCAATAACACTATCTTAATCTGTTTTTCTGTCTCAGCCTATGCTCTGTCTTCTTCGCAATGTACACACACATCCACACATATATAATATATATATATATATATCATACGCACACACACACATATACATACATATATATATTAATAGTATGTGTATCTCTGGCATCATATATTGGTTTTCTATTAACCGACATTGCAACCATGGCCTCTAACTAACTAAGCAAAGCTTGCTTATGTTTATTCACTTATAACTTTATTCCTTCTACACACACACACACACACATATATATATATATATATATATGCACATACGTACATATATAACCCTATTTGATCCGAGGTTAATACTTTTATATACATGATTATCTTGAGTCATTAACCAACGTCAGCTCATTCATTTAATCCAATATTATCTCTTTCACTATAGCCTCCCATAATTTTCCAAACACATCTATTACTATTATTATTGTTGTTATTACTCCTGAAGTTGTTATTGTCATATATATATATATATATATATATATATATATATATATATATATATACATATATGTATATTAGTTCTGTAGCTCTGTTAGTATCTTAGTTAGCTTTTCGTCTTCGTTTTCCGCTTTCCGTATTCCAGTTTTTCCTTTGTTTTGTTTCGCTTTGTTTCATTATGGACTTAACCAATCGCATTCGTCTGTTACGTCTGTCTGTCTAGCATGCGTTGATTGTTCACATACAATCCAGCTTTTTTCATTTCAGCCAGAGAATTGATTGATCTTCTTATGTCTTTGGAGTGCCAGACAATGTCTTAGCTATTTGCCATTACTTAGACTCGCCTCTGTCTGTTCATAACATCGCATAACGTACATAACAGAACATACACAACATTACGACAGAGCATTAAACATAGACTTCCAGATTGACGCTTTTTATACGAAGCAAACTTATTCCAGCCGACATATTTCTAAACGTTTAAAGTAGTCAAACACTTCCTTCGTCTCCTTCTTCCTTCCTTTCTTTCTTTTTAGTTTACACAACCGCGCGCACGCGCGAATGCTTGCGTCTGTGTGTGCTTGCGCGTATGTTTGAAAGTGTGTGTATATATTATCACGTTGAAATTTCGCCGAGATCGACTCTGCCTTTCATTGTTTCGGGGTCGATATATTAAGTACCAGTTGCGTACTGGGGTTGATGTACTCGACTTATCCCCTTCCCCGAAATTGCTGGCCTTGTGCCAAGATTTGAAGCCTAGCTGTATTTTGGCCGTCGCTACATTCTGAGTTCAGATTCCGTTGAGGTCGACTTTGCCTTTCACCCTTTTGGGGCCGATAAATTAAGTACCAGTTGCTTCTTGGGGTCGATCTAATCGGCTGCCCCTCTCTCACAAAATTTCGCGTCTAGTGCCTATAGTAGAAAGGATTATTATTATTATTATTATTATTATTATTATTATTATTGAGTGAGAGAGTAGTGCATGCCAACAAATTGACACTGGGGTAAAATATACGAAGCCCAGTGTGCCCACCTTATAAGGAAACACCAGGCACATGCATCACAACCATATGTGCGCGACATGGTGACCTCATATCAAAATAAACAACGCATGACCTTGCAGGTGGGGCGCGGTTAGAATTTTCTTCAGTTCGTGTCGCCCATCCCGCTCAAAAGGTCCCTGAAGAAGGTTTGTTTAAGGATGATAAGCAAAACACCCATATACATATACGAGGAGTACCGTAAAGTAACCGGAACGTACTCTGTGGGACAAATCTGTTGTAGTTCAGGCTTCCGCCGCTAGAAGCCGCTTGATGCGACCCTCAGGCATCAGTTTGCTGAACGGCGTCGTTGAGTGATATCGTGCTGCCACCTGGTGCGTCTTTGTTTTGCAGTGCTTCTCCCCTGCTCATCGGTTTTTGCGATGGCTGAAACGAAAGAACCACGTGCTTCCGTGAAGTTCTGTTTTCGGCTGGGGGAAACGGCGGCCAAAATATTAGTCATGCTTCAAACAGCTCATAAGGACGCTGCTATGAGCAAAATATGAGTTTACGAATGGTTTTCGCGCTTTAGGTCAACCTCGTTCAGGGTGGCCGTCGACTTCCCGAACGAATAGCACACACTGGATAATAGGATTCTGGGTTCCCTGCATACTGGAAGAAACACATCTAAGTTTATATATATATATATATATATATATATATATATATATATATATATATATATATTCTTCCATACCAGGGCTACGATGTGATGAGGAATAGATGAACTTTGGGCTGGCTAAAATATGTTTGTGACATATCTTAACTTCTAAAAGCAATTTCACTGCTGCTACTGTGGAGAAAAAAAAAATCTCTCTTACTGTCATGTGTGGAATGCCTTTGATCACTGGTCAACTCGATCAGGATTGACCTGGGGTTAAACATCTTTTGCTATAAGAGAGAATCTTTTCTCTACGTTAACTGCGGTGAATTTGCTTTTAGAAGTTGATATATGTCACAAACATATTTTAACTAACCTAAAGTTTATATTTCTATATATACATACATACTTGGAGATATATATACATATATATATATATATATATATATATATATATATATATATATATATATATATATATATATATATATATATATATATATATATATATATATATATATACGTGTATCTGTGTGCGTGTATGTATGTTTGTGTGCTCGTGCTATAGTGTAAACAGTAAGATAGACATAGACAGTGAGGGAGGGAGGGGAATATGTGTGTGTCTGTTTGTTTGTTTGTGTGTGTGTGTGAGTGATTAGTTGATAAATTGATATCAAGTTAGTGTGACAAGATGAATATTTATGTAAAAGGGAGAGAGGTAGAGAGAGAGAGAGAGACTTCACCTTACCGTTTCACATTGACCATATACATCGTTCTCTTTTTCCTTTTCCTGTCTTACCTACTTTTACCAACATCCCTCCACATAAATTAATGCGGGGGTACTCATCTTACTCATTCACACATACCGTATACCAGCATAATTTATTCTAAGCTCAAATAAACCCCGTCAGTTTTGACAGGTACTACTCTTGCTTATAAATAAGTAATACAGGTGACAGAAATAATAGAGTCCTGTCAGACTACATAAATGTTTAGTTTTCTGTCTGTATAGTACGAAATTTTGATCCAACTGAAGTCGATTCCGGTTTCTTTGCTTCTATCCTTCCTACTTTCCTTTCTTCCACAATCGATAAAATTGAACGGAATCGAGATTATAGTCTGCACTTCTTCCTTGGAAGAGAGTAACCCTATGAAGAACAAAAAAAGTAAAAATGATAATAATAAATAAATACACAAATAAATTTATACATAAATAAATTATCTTTATAAATAATGGAATAAGGAATTCTAAAACCTGGCAGGATGGATTCTGATAATACAGGAGACAAGAGGTCATGCTTGTTTTGAGGAATGTAATTATGATCAGTCGCCTGGATTATTGTCTCCAGCTATGATCCACTCGTAGTACTAAGCTCCTAACTAAATTGGAATAAATCCAAAAGGCTTCCATAAATAAATAAATAAATAAATAAGGGAGTGTTTCTATGCACCTGCTGAACTTAGACTACAAACAGAACAATAAGCTAATCACCGCCAGAAAGCATTTAATACAATCCTTTACTGATTCCGTCACTCCATTCGCCTTAATAAGTAATGGAATATTTAGCGAGTGAGTGATGCGAGACTCATAAAAGACAGATCTAAGAGAATCTCGAGTTACTTTCAATAAATATTTTGTATAAAATGAATATAAAAGGGATAATAATATTTTTATTACTCTTTGTTTATTAACCATGGTTGAAAGTGGTCAAGTTGACCCGTGAGTAATGTATCCAAAGCGTATCTGGTCAAGAGACCCATTACAGTTTGTGATATATTGGATTTTCTGTTCAACTGGTGACGAAAATTCTTCAATTTTAGGAGGAAGGGGAATTGAGTTCTTGCATAAATAACAGAATTTGAGCTGCTTTCACACCAGACAGGCGTAAGTTTTGTGGGGGCTAAGATTTAGGGTTTACAAATATGCAGCCAGATTTCTTGAACACAAAGTCTTGTGTGCATGTAAGAATTTATGGATGTAGAAAATAGCTAATACTCAGCCTCGTATCTTTGGCAGTCAGTTACCCGACACCCGAATCGCATAGCCAACCCAGCGGAGAAGACGAGGAAGGATGCAGGCCTCAACACTGTAGATCCCAGACCTCAGTGGGGTTTCGGTATGAAGCACATTGTCCTGCTACGGGAGATCGAGGACACTTTTGAGTAATCTGATATGGAACGCTTCGAGTTATGGAACAGATTAAAATATGGCACAGATTAAGAGTCAAGCACTCAGAAACGTGCTGGACCCTTAACGACGACAAATCAGATATATACCACAATCTGCAAAAGAATACTGGCAAAGCGATCGATGCCAGCTTCCTGCATGTTCCACCATGCGAACCTAACAATAAAGTGGCTGATGTCGCTACAATAGCAAAAACAATCACGTGAAATGAAAAGACCACGGAAATCCTAAATACCTATGAACCTTTCGAAATTCCATTAACACTTTTGAAGCACTCTCTCTCTTTCTCTCCCTCCCCTCTTTCTGTGCATCTGATGAGAGAGATCTCGCCTACGCCATCGAAACTTGAAGTAAATTGGAGTTTTGACAAATGGTTATTAAATATCTGTGACTCCAACCAAATATTCAATCTTTCTTGCTTTCGTTTGTTCAGTCATATACGCGCGCGCGTGTATGTATATATGTATATATATATATATATATATATATATATATATATATATATATATATATATATATATATATATATATATATATATTGCATATACATATGTATGTAAATATGCATACATATATATATATATATATAATTATATATATATACACACATATGTATGTAAATATGTATATATTTACACACACATACATACGTTCCCATGTATTTAAGTATGTTAGTGCTTAGATAAGTGTACGTGTGTGTTTGTGTATGTATGATTGTATGTATGCATGTAGGTCTCATGCTTGTATGTATGTAACTATGTGTGTATGTGTGTACGTATGTACGCGTATATGTCGCTATATGTATATGCACATGTGTATGACTTTATGTATGTACGTATGTATATCTCTATGTACGAATGCCTACATGTATGCGCGCGTGTGTATGCGTGCGTACGTGTTTGTGTGTTTGTGTGTGTGTGTGTGTTTGTGTGTGTGTGTGTGTTTGTGTGTGTGTGTGTGTTTGTGTGTGTGTGTGTGTTTGTGTGTGTGTGTGTGTTTGTGTGTGTGCTGTGCGCGCGCGCGCGCGTATGCGAGCTCCAGTTGTTAGCCAGTTGTTTGATGTTTAAATAAGTATTAAGAACGTCTGCAGAGATCAGACATGTTTCAGTTCCGAACTTTATTTAAAATTACCTCCAACAAAGTAAATGATTTAATGTCAATAGTCACTTTGAGACGCTTGGCATAGAAGCCGTGGCGGCGACGAAGGCGGCGGCGGCAGCGGCAGTGATATTAATGGTAGTGGTGGTGGTGGTGGTGGTGGTCATAGTGGTGGTGGTAGGAGTGGTTGTGTTGTTATTGCGGTTCTTGGTGGTGGTGGTGGTGGCGTGACTGGTTGTGTGCTTATTTCGTTTCGTGGCGGCGGCAGTGGTGGTTGTGGTGATGATAATGCTGATGGTGTTAGTGGTATTATATTGATTGCGGTGATGCCATCGAGTGTGATAAGAGTGGCTGTGGTGGAAAGTGGAGGTATGAGCGGTGGTGGTCGTAGTGGTACAGTCGGTGAGATTAGTGGTGGTGGTGGTGGTGGTGGTGGTGGTGGTGGTGGTGGCGATGTTGGTCTCTGTAGTTGCATCGGGGGAGGCGATGTTAACGATGAGGGTTGTGATGATGATGTCGGTTACGGTGGAAACTAGTGTCGAAGAAGATACTAAGGACGACTATATCAAAAGTAGACGACATAGATAATGAATATCAACACAGGCCAACCACTTGGTTTAGGTTCAGTCCCACTGCGTGGCACCTTGGGCAAGTGTCTTCTACTATAGCCTCGGGCCGATGAAAGCTTTATGGGTTAATTTAGTAGACGGAAACTTAAAGATTCCTGTCATGTGTGTGTGTGTGTGTGTGTGTGTGTGTGTGTGTGTGTATTTGTGATTGTCCCCTAGAACCGTTTCACAACCCGTTTTGGCTTGTTTACCACCGTATGATTTAGAGGTCGGCAAAACTGACCAATAAAATAAATACCAGGTTTGAAAGTAAGTACAGAGTTCGATTTATTCGACTGAAACCTTTCATGTGGTGCCCCAGCATGGCCGCAGTCTAATGACTGAAACCAGTAAAAGGTAATAAGTACATGCATACAGATGAGATCGGTTTTGAATTTGTTATATATCCAATAAAAATGTATGAACTAAAGGCGGCGAGCTGGCAGAAACGCTAGCACGCCGGGCGAAATGCTTAGCAGTATTTCGTCTGCCGTAACGTTTTGAGTTCAAATTCCGCCGAGGTCGACTTTGCCTTTTATCCTTTCGGGGTCGATTAAATAAGTACCAGTTACGCGCTGGGTCGATATAATCGACTTAATCCATTTGTCTGTTCTTGTTTGTCCCCTCTGTGTGTAGCCCCTTGTGGGCAGTAAAGAAATAAGACATTTATGAACTGAATTGACATGCACAGACGTTGTGGAAGTGATATCACAATCGGTGAATGTAGGATCAATCAGCTGTTATTGCAGACGATATGATGCTCATGCAAACTATATGATGCTCATGCAGACGATATGATGTTCATGCAGACGATATGATGCTCATGCAGACGATATGATGCTCATGCAGACGATATGATGCTCATAATTTGGTTCATATATACGACGGGCTTATTTCAGTTTCTGTTCATCAACTCTATTCACAAGGCTTTGGTCCACCCAAAGCTATAGTAGAAGACACTTGCCCAAGGTGCCACACAGTGAGACTGAACCCAGAAGCATGTAGTTGGGAAGTAAGCTTCATACCACACAGCCACGCCTACGCCTGTATGTATGTATGTATGTCTATAAAACTTTTAGTTTTTAAACAAGGGATGAATAAAAGGCTTCAGCAGAACAAAACGCTTCGCTGTGGTTCCCCAGCATGGCCGCAGTCCAATGACTGAAACAAGTGAAAGACAAAGAATGATTTGTTAGAAGACGAAATTTAGCTGCTATTTCTAGCCGGCTGAGCGACCACATTACTAGCCGCCCACTCGCCAGGCTAGTTACTACTAATACGGCGAGATTTTTGTGAATGCTATAGATTTCTGCTGGATCTGAAATCTTATAAATATAACCAATACAGCAATATTGTATCGTAAAAGACAATATAGATTATTTTTAGAGTAGCTGTTTAGTTTTAACAGCCGTAACCTTCCATGTCTGTTTGGAACAGGTTAACCAGTATTTTTCTTCCCAAGTAATATTCAGAGTTTTCTATTAGAATTTCATTTTTACACTGTTACGTATGTATGTATGCATGTGTGAGTGTGTTTGTGTGTGTATGGATGGATAGATGGACTTATCTTTTGTGTACCTGGGCAGCATGTTGTCGAGAGATGATTGCCTACAGGCAGAAATACATCTACTCATACAGACAGCATCTGTAAGCATTTGGGAAGCTTGAAAAGAGATTCTGCGCAAATCGTGGCATCGTCCACAAGACCAAGCTGAGAGTTTACAAGGCTTGCGTTCTAACCGCTCTCTTGTGCTCTTCTGAATCATAAACAGTGCACCTTAGGTAGCTCCAGCTGCTTGAGCACTTTCAACATCAAGCGGCAAAGTAAAACACCCAACATAGAAGTCCTTGCAAAAGCAGAATGTATAAGCAGCCAGTGACTCATCGTATCTACTCAGATATGTTGAGCAGGCCATAGTTGTTTGCATGGAAGATAATAGGATTCTAAAACAGCTGTTCCACGGTGAACTGTGCCCTGAAAAGCGTCCTCAGTACAAATCATGAGAAGGGTACAAAGACTGAATAAAATGTAACTTAAAGAACTGCAAATCAGTGTAAAAAGCTGTAAAGAACCAGTTAGGTTTCAGTATTGAGTGGAACTTCTACTGTGGGCCAGAAAGGGATAATGGATAACTGATAGCAGTGTGCCCTGATCTTTTGACAGCTAAGCACCTGGGCCATTTAGGAGTAAGTGCCCTGGTCATTTGAAAGCTATGTGCCCTGATTTTCTTAGAGGTCATTCAACAACTATGTGCTCTCATCGTTTGAGAGTAAAATGTTCTGGACACTTAAGAGCTACGTGGCCAAATCGTTCGAGAGTAAAGTATTCTGAGCAATTCTGATTGAAGAACACTGGTCATTTAAGAGTTAAGCATTATTGCCATTTGAGAGTCAAGTGTCCTGGTCGTTTTCAAGGTGTGAACCCAGGTCAGTTCAAGGCCAGATTCCGTGGTCCTTTGAAAGTGAAATTTTCTGGTAATTTAACTTCCATTTCCTGAATATTTTGATTATCTGAAGCATTGAGTGCTCTGGTGAATGACACGGCACATTGGCGATGTGATTACCTGAACCCCGTTATCCCGCTGCTGGTTTAGTTCAGCCTACTGTCCTACCTTGTCCGCTTAGCCACTCATCTGATATTGCTCTCCTTTGATGACCTGGCTGAACAGAAGGATCGAGAGGAACAAGACTATCCACCACTGAACATTTAGGTACGTTGTAGTAGTAGTAGTAGTAGTAGTAGTAGTAGTAGTAGTAGTAGTAGTAGTAGTAGTAGTAGTAGAAGCAGCAGAAGCAGCCGCAGCATTAGTAGTAGTAGTAGTAGTAGTAGTAGTAGAAGCAGTAGTAGTAGTAGAAGCAGTAGTAGTAGTAGAAGAAGCAGCAGCAGCAGCAGCAGTAGTAGTAGTAGTAGTAGTAGTAGTAGTAGTAGTAGTAGTAGTAGTAGTAGAAGCAGTAGTAGTAGAAGCAGTAGCGGTGGTGGTACTGGTAGTAGTAGTGGTGGTAGTGGTGGTGGTGTTGTTGTTAGTGGTGGTAGTAGTGTTGTTGTTGGTTGTGGTGGTGGTAGTAGCGTTGTTGTTGGTGGTGGTGAAGTTGGTGTTAGTGGTGGTGTTGGTGGTAGTTGTGGTGTAGGTAGTAGTAGTAGTCAGTGTTACCTATGCATGCTATGGGAAGCTGCAGCGACAGCTATCGTCAGCCATCATTGTCAGGTGGTGAGCTGAGTTTTAACATGAGAAAATGGCTGCTATTAACAACACAACACCTCACTTCCTAGCCGACCCCCAAACACTCACTCTCACCTCTCACTTACACCTCCGTAAACACGCGTGTCTATTATATATGTGTGTGTGTGTTTGTGTGTATGTATTCTGCATATATGTATGTGTGTATCTATACATAGTCACAGACAATATTGTAGCATGTGTAAGCGTTGTCAGCTACAAACGAGTAATTTTCCATTACAGAAAACTGTGTGATTCAAATACGCAAAGACATATTTTCTATTCTTGCAGTCAGCATAGGCAAAAATTCCAAATAACTTACATACATACATACACATATATATACATACATAATTATATATATATATATATATATATATATATATATATATATATATATATATATATATATATATATATATATATATGTATATATGTATATATACACATATAAATATACATATATATATTTACACACACTCACATACATGCATATATATATATATATATATATATATATATATATATATATACACATATAAATATACATATACATATATATATTTACACACACTCACATATATGCATATATATATATACACACACACACACAGAGGGAGATAGATAGATAGATAGATGTGTCTGTGCGTGTACATATATATATATATATATATATATATATATATATATATATATATATATATAGACATACATACATAAATATGAATATGTATTCGTATAAGCATTTCCCAACCACATGGTTCCGGGTTCAGTCCCGTTGCGTGGCACCGTGTGTGTCATCTACTATAGCCTTATGCCGACCGATGCCTTGCGAGTGGATTTGGTAGGCGGAAACTCAAAGAATCACTGCATGTGTGTATATGTATGTGTGTATGTATGCATGTATGTGTGTGTCTTTGTGTCAGTGTTTTCCCCTACCACCGCTTGACATGTGGTACCGGTGTATTTTTGTGCCCGTAAACTAGCGGTTCAGCAAAAGAGAACGATAGAATAAGAACCAGGCTTTCAATAAATAATCTTCAGCTGCGCAAATAAATAGAATTTTAACCAGTCAGACCCGTTAATATAATTTTTCTCAAATACTTTAACGGGGCAAGAAGATACATCTATCTATCTATCTATCTATCTATCTATCTATCTATCTATCTAGCTAGCTATCTATCATCTACATATATATATATATATATATATATATATATATATATATATATATATATATATATATATATATATATATATATATATACGGTATGTCTACAGATTTGCTTAAGAAATTAGAGCAGCACCGACTTTTTACGGCGTTTCGTATACGAATTTGACTAATGTAAAAAGAAATGCGACCGAACATAGAAAAGTACGTAAATGGTGTATATGCACATTTCAGGAGTTGTTGCACCTTCTTCAGCGCCACAACCAATCCATTAACCATGCACGGACACATTGCTCAATTAACCACCAAATACAGCGGTTTAACATTGTTAGATATACCAATTTTTACATAATAAACGCATGGGCGTATATATGCATATTTCAGAAGCTAGGGATAGCTTTAAAAAGTTATTTAATGGCACTATTAACACAGGTGAATCACTGTATTGGTTTATTAGTCGTTAATAAACTTGGTAGTATATTGTGGTTGCATAACAAAGTACGGTGTCCTTACCAGTAATTAATATATATTTGAGTAATGAGGGACAGCAGTTGCTGGTGCTGCGTTATAAGACTAATCTCGATTCCAGCCGCTGGAAGACGCATTAGTAGCACACACACACACACACACACATCACACTATGTGTTTTAGTGTCGCAACTTATAGTCTGACAGCAGGGAAACCGGAAGCTATTTTTCATTACTTTACTGAACACCCTGAAACAATTATCGTTTCTCGATATTTTTGCGACGACAATTTTTATCTTTTGTCAGTTTCGAGTTGATTTGTGTGACAGCTCTCTGTTATGTAATCAACTATTATATACATTAATATACATACATGCTTACACACACACACACACACACACACATATATATATGTATAGGTATCAGGGTTTAGCTCCTTTCCGTAGCAGGCGTTTAATACATCATTAATTAATATTCTTTTTTTTTTACTACGTTGCAACGAAAGCACTGATATGCAAATCAGATTAGTCGATCTAACGGCATCATAATATATATCTATGAATAATCAAAGCTTTATGGGTAGAATGAGATCTTAGTAGAATGAGCTCGTATGAATGTTCCAATGAGATTCGAAACCAAATTCTAACTTTAATGATATGCTTAGGAATTACCTATTGTTAATTTAATGCTCATAGTTAAATTAATGCTGAGATAATAAGAGCCTCATTACCAACTATATCCAATGTGTTGTGATTCATGTTGTAAAGGAATGCTAGTGGAGGCGCAATGGCCCAATGATTAGGGCAGTGGACTCGCGGTCATAGGATCGCGGTTTCGTTTCCCAGATCGGGCGTTGTGAGTGTTTATTGAGCGAAAACACCTAAAAGCTCCACGAGGCTCCGGCAGGGGATGGTGGTGAACCCTGCTGTACTCTTCCACCACAACTTTCTCTCACTCTTACTTCCTGTTTCTGTTGTACCTGTATTTCAAAGGAGCCAGCCTTGTCACACTGTGTCACGCTGAATATCCCCGAGAACTACGTTAAGGGTACACGTGTCTGTGGAGTGCTCAGCCACTTGCACGTTAATTTCACAAGCAGGCTGTTCCGTTTATCGGATCAACTGGAACCCTCGACGTCGTAAGCGACGGAGTGCCAACAACAAGGGAATGCTAACCCACCATTCCTGCTCAGTACAAAGCTCTGTCGAATAGCCTGCATTCAGAGAGTTTCAAAGATCATTGTATCCGATCTGCTGTTTCAGCACCAACACGACTCTTCATGGAAACGTCGAATAAAAATCGCCCTACTTTTTGACTTAGTAGGAACCGTCGTGGTATAAGCGTGACTTCCTAATTATGAAGAAGATTCTAGGTTTCTCAAAAGAATCCATTTGAATAACAATAATGAAAAATATGGAAAATGTCGATTTGAGAGAAATCTGCAAATTTCCTTATTTTAAATGAAGCATATGATAACGGCAGTATTCTAAAACTATGGCTTTAATCACGTGGTGCTTCTAATCTTGAGCTTGATAGCATCAAGTATATACTA
>NC_142941.1:50953830-50958830 GCF_046866305.1 Octopus bimaculoides
AAGAAATATATATGTGAAAATCTGGGGTGGGGGCGGAATATTAGTAATACAAACTAGAAGAAGGCAGTGGTGGTGGTTGTGGTGGTGGTAAAGGAGAAGAGGAAGGAGAGGAGGAGGAGCTGGAGGAGATGAGAGGAAGAAGGTGGTGGTGGAGAAGAATGAGGAGGAGGAGAAGAAGAAGAGGGAGGATGATCAGAATAATAATAATGATAATTAACCACAGATAGTTTGCATTAAGAAAAACATTAAGGACGGCAGAGGAAAAAACATAGAGCGTGTGTGTATATTCTTATGTGTGAGTTGGTGTGAGGGTTTTGCATGTAAGCAGATTTAAAGGGGGAAAAAATGAAAGAAGGAAGTAATGGTCCCATTTTCAAACGCTTTCTCTCAGTCTTCGCCTGATCCAGGACTGCATCTCCATCAAAGAGACAAGCTGAGAAAAGACGCGTCTGGCGAACAGCAACCACACGCATTGACTACCAAGAAAGCGGTGGAGATGTCGTAGCCTCAGAGCTTGTTTGGACATCACCAACCACGGCATGCCCTGTCCAACACGCTGGAGATGTTAACAGCAGATGGACTGCCTGGCCACCGGAACGCATCCCTACCACAAGACACCAATGAGAGTATACGCTCTACAGCAGTTGGTGTGAGGGACTAGCACAAGGCACAACGGTCAGATGACGGACACGCAGTGTGCACATCTACCCGATCTTTCAGGGTTGACTTCCACTCGGCCCATTTCTGAGTGAAAGTAGTCACATTGCTCGTTACCTGGAGCCAGTTCTTGTCCATCTGGCGATCCGGAGCGAACTGGACCTCCGAGCAATTTAACCGGTCCGTCCGTCCAGATCCCAACGACGCAGTTGGCCGGCACCGGCTTCTTTTTCTCGGTGCCGAGTCAGAAACCCACTGAATTAGGGGCTGCAATAAGGGTGGAGCACTTGCAGAAAACAGCACTGCTTGCAATCGCCCGAATACTCCGGAAGGTGCTCGAAAAACAAGAGGTGATGGTGGTGGTTTGATGGTGGTGATGGTGATGGTGATAGTGGTGATTGCAGTGGTGGTGGTGGTGGTGGTGGTGATTGCAGTGGTGATGGTGGTGTTGGTGGTGGTGGCGGTGGTAGTAGTAGTTTTACTCGTCTTATTGTTAGTGGAGATGATGGTGGTAGTGTTGTTGGCGGTGGTGATGGAAGTTCTCATGCTATTATCGTTGTTGTTGTTATTGGCGACAGTGGTTGTGGTGGTGGTGGGGGTGGAGATTTGGAAAGGTTGCATTTTGTTGAATGAGCGAGCACGGTTTCTTAGATTGGCAGAATACAAGGGTTAAACGATAGAGACAGCAATTACTACTACTACTACTACTACTACTACTACTACTACTACTACTACTACTACTACCGCTGTACGAGTAGTTGCAGCAGTAGTAGTAATAGTAGTAGTAGTAGTCGTTGTGGTGGTGGTGGTGGTGGTGGTAGTGGTGGGGTAACTGCGAAGGAATGAAATTGAGAGAATGTTCGCAGAAAAACGGTGAGTGAATGTCTTCGTGAAGTGAAAATATATACACACACATATATATACACATGTTTATATATATATATATATATATATATATATATACATATACACACATGTTTATGTATATATATATATATATATATATATATATATATATATATATATATATATATATATATATATATATATGCATATATATACATACATACATATGTATATATGCATATATATATATGTATGCAGATATGCATATATATATATATATATATATATATATATATATATATATACGTATGTGTGTATAATGTGTATAGATACGTGTTTGTATGTGTGTTCGCGTGCACGCATACGAACGTATAACTTAATACACAGAGAAAAAAAAAGCGTTAGAAACAGAAAGAAATGATAGATAGATAAATAGAGAGGGAGAGTGAGAAGGGGAGAGAGAGAGAGAGAGGTATAGAGAGAAGAGAGAGTGAGGGGAGGAGGAGGGGGAGAGTAGGACATAATTTTATTGAAAATAACAGATATGTGTGTTTAATGAAATTTACGTGTTTGGTATGTAAAGAATTCAGACAAGGTTTGGTGCGTAGTTTATGCGATGTGGGTGGGAGGTGTGTGGTGGGGGGGGGGGGGTAGAGTGAACGGCATTGGAGGAAGAGGAGGAGGAGATGAAGGAGATAGGGTGATGGCTGAAGGAAGAGAAGGAGAAGATGTAGAAGAGGAAGAAGAAAGAGGAGAAGAAGAAAAAGAGGAAGAAGAAGAAAGAGAAAGCGAAGAAGAAGAAGAAGAAGAAGAAGAAGAAAGAGGAGGAGAAGAAGAAGAAGAAGAAGGCGATGATGATGATGATGAAGAAGTAGATGATGGTTGTGGTGGTGGTGGTGGTGGTGGTGGTGGTGGTAGTGAAGAAAAAGGTGATTGCAGCGGCGACGATGACGACGACAATGATGATGATGATGATGATAAAACGTGTAAGAAATAAAAGACATCGAATAGTATACATGGACACTTTCAGAAGTACACACACACACACACACACACACACACAACATGCACGTATGTATATATATGTGTGTATCTGTGTGTGTGTGTGTGTGTGTGTTTGTGTGTGCAACTTTGTATGTTTGTGTGTAGGCAAAGGGAAGAAATAAGAAAGTGAATGAGAGGAATGGTGAGATGGTAGGAACGGCGGGGTGGGGTGGAGGTGCGAGAGGTAGAACAACGCGAAGAAATTATCAGAAGCTGTATGATACAGCGTAACATATTCTAGATAAATAATAATAATAATAATAATAATAATAATAATAATAATAATAATAATAATAATAATAATAATAATAATAATGATGATGATGATTTCATTTATTTGCCACAAGAGCGACGGATGAGGGGGGACAATAGAGAAACAGACATAAAATGTGGGGGGTTTACATATAATAATGAAATGAGAAAAATATACAGGGTATACACTGGGAAAAGAAGGGACATATGTATAGCATACGAAGGTAAAAAAGAAAAGGATGATAGAGATGTGGCCCTCCTGGTACAGGAAGGCCTGTAGGCATAATCGAGGACCCCACCGTCCGAGATTTCCCTGAGACCCCTATGGGCAAGTGTCCTCTCCAATTCTTTCTCTCCGACTCACAGTTCTACACTTAGGGAAGTACCATCCATTCTTGCCATTTACGCAACTTTCATCCACCTTTCAATAAACTCACTCAAAGACAGCACTTCCCTCTCCACTCACAATTTCCTTTCCAAGTAAATCTTGAAAATGTCAATGAGAACTCTGCCAAAGAGGAATGTGTCTGTCCTCATGCTTTTCAGCCTTGTCCACCAAACAACCTCTTTCGCCAGGCAAAAGAAAACTGCCTTGCCTGCCCGATTGAAGGAGGATGGTGGTGCAATCATCACTACAGACTCGGCCGACAGACGGATCCGTCCCACACGTGACAGCACCTGTTCAACATAGCTCCACAAGTCACCCATTCCCCGATATTGAACGAGGGCGCGTAGAACGGTTTCGTCAATCTGCGTTCACCTGTCCGTCTGATAGCACATCCATGCCTGTAGAGCTTGTCTCGAACCGGAAGCGACCAAAGCCTTCTGAGTGGATTTGGTAGACGGAAACTGAAAGAAGCTCGTCGTATATAAGTATGTATATATGTATGTATGTTTGTGTGTCTGTATTTGTCCCCCAAACATCGCTTGACAACCGATGCTGGTGTGTTTGCGTCCCCGTAACTTAGCGGTTCGGCAAAAGAGTTCGATAGAATAGGTACTAGACTTACAAAGAATAAGTCTTGGGATCGATTTGCTCGACTAAAGGTGGTGTTTCAGCATGGCTGCAGTCAAATGACTGAAACAAGTAAAAGAGTAAAGAAACTGGGGTTAGTGAAATGTAACCAGTAGATGGTGCGAAAGTAAGTGAGTTGGGAGAGTGGAGATTACGTCGCAGTATTAGTTCGAGCGTCTGTGTATACTCTGAGATTAATTACTTTGACTGTATCACCAATATACTACATTGATAATTACAAATGCGTTAATTAGAGAGAAAAAAAAAAACTCGGAGATATCTCGGAGTTTCAAGTCCAAAATAGGAAATTTTCCAAATAGAAATTAAGTTGGTTAATTCGTTTCACCTGAAAAGATCTGCATTATTAAAAAATAATTCCGAAGAAACAATGTCCCGTGAGTTTCGATTCGTATTTAGGGTTAAAAGCGTGTGATTAAGGTTTCGAGTTAAGGTTGGGAGGTTAGGATAACGATTGTGTTAAAATCAATAATTTCATTTTGCATAAATTATTTAATTCAAAAAATTTTCCGTCTCAAACGTGGGTAGCTGCTATTGGCATTAAAGTACAATTTCATAATGTTGACTGTTTTAAGCGACGGACTTTTTTTTTTTTTTGTAGTTTTGTATTTTAGTTGGAAGTAATGTTTTTATTTTTATGCATTTCCAATTTAAAAGTGTCCTAATCGTGAATATCATACCATTTATTTTTCCTTTGTGTCATAATTACTATTTAAATTGAAGTAATAAGCGAGGGCGGTGAGCTGGCAGAAACGATAGCACACCAGTCGAACTACTTAGCGATATAACGTCTCCGTGAGTTTTGTTTGTTACGCGTCGCACATGTGTTCGTGGTGAACATTTCTGTTTCTTGGTGTTATTATTTATAATAACTGCTGTTTCTAATAACTGCTGTTTGTTAGATTTTTGAATTTCGTAGCTGTTGGAGTTTTCATTTGAAAACACTAAGTGCTTGCAGAAAGCACGCGTTGTTCATTCCCCCGTTGGGGGAAGAATGTCGTCTGGCCGCCAAATCGACTTATGAGGCCTCGATTGGCGCGAGGCTATAGTAGAAAACACCTGCTCAATGGGCCACGCAGTGGAACTGAAACCAGAACAGTGTGGTTGGAAGCAAACTCTTACCACACAGCCACGCCTGTGCTTTTATACACACATACACACGCATACA
>NC_142941.1:50963830-50981330 GCF_046866305.1 Octopus bimaculoides
GTTACTTACATGCATAAACACATAACCACAGAGACACACACAAGTTCAAACGGACACACACACTCGCTCACACACACACGCTTACCTAGACATAATTATTCTTCACAATTCTACACATATATTTCCTATGTTGGGAGTTTGGAAAGTCTTAAAACATCAGGGTTCTTTTTTTTTTTTGTTTTTTTTTTGTTTTTTGTATTTGTTCTTCGCAGGTCAGCTTGACCAAAGCTGACCTGGGGACAGAGAAGAAAATCATGATCAACAAGAAAGTGTTTCTTATTCAACCAGAGACCATATATACTGTTACTCAGTTTGCTAAAAATAGCAACTCGATTTGACTGAAAAAATTATAACCAATCAACTTTAAACAAACGAAAGATTACCTGATAAGAAAAGCAAACGAGATGGTCACGGTTGGATCACCATTAGTCATACGTTTACTCAACGGAAACAGAACTGATCTAAGAATAAAATTCAACAATTCTGTTTAAAACTTCATCGGTCCCTTTTAGTAGCGACCCCTTAATATTTTTATCAAAAGCTTTACTGTTTGTTAGTGTTGTTGTTTAAACCCACCTCTGGCTTGATCCAGCAGACTTTCGATGACAAGTGCTCCAGCTGGGGCCATTTTGTCCTTTGTTTTCTTAGACACCGTCTATCTAACTACATTACTTCACGGTCGTTCTGCTTGTTTGTTTTAGTCGTTTATGACAGTTTGACGCGAATTGATGAAGATTTGGTCGTTATTTTCAGCAAAGTTAGCGACCACGTAGCGATTTATTCGCCATCTTATGCACAGAAGACACATCATTAGTACGTTTTCTGTTGTCTTCCAACATGGCGTAGAAACCGGTCTGATGCCCTTCAATCGCGATGTCGCTTGTAGCTGATTGGATCACGATCACTTGTAAACACCACACGGTCAATTTATTGCTTGTAGCACATTAGCTCATTCTCTCAATTCACCCTACCGATGGTTTCATGTGTTAAATACCCAGATCGGTCGGTTAGTTCTAGGTGAGTGGATTCACATGCAATGTCTGTAACTCACTTGCAAAACGGTGGGTCACTCTCTAATCCAACGGTTTGCCTTGCAATCCAATAGGTCACTCTGCAATCTAGTGGGTCACTCTGCAGTCTGGAGGGTCTCTTGTTATTTGGTCGCTAACTTGTTACATTTGAGGTTATTTCTAAACAAGGTGATGGTGGGGAGACATGTAAGCAACTGGGCGTTCTGTAGCTTGAGAGCTCAGTTGCAGACTTACTAGAGACACTTTGTTAAAATCCGAACTAGTTCAATGTGTCACATGAGACTTCACTGAACCCAATATCTCTAACCTCGACTAGATGGTCAGATCTAATTACATGAATTCACATCAAGTCTTTGGGTACCATATCCAGCACGTGATGTCACATTTACACATTCGTGTCGCTTTCGTACAGCTTGTAACATCCATTACAAGGTGTCATATTTTGTACATGGTTCTACATCGAATTGTATGGCGTCACATTTGGTGTAGTGTGCCACATCCAGTATATGGTGTCACATCCGTTATATAGCCACAGCTTTAATACGCTGTGACATTTAGTCCATGGTTTTTTTCATCTAATCCATGGTGTTGCAGCGAATACATTCCGTCATATCCATCTATTGTGTCGCAATCAATCCAGGCGTGTAACATACATTTAATACAAGCTTTCAGATTCGTAAAGCTTGTCACATATGCGACATACCTAGTGCGGGGTGCCACGTCTAATACAAGATGTCATGTGTAAGGAAGGACATTGGGTCACATGCACACGGCAGAGCTTTAGCGCGTGATGTGACGCATCTAAGGCGTGCCGTAGCACCTTTTGAGTCTTATCTAAAACAGAAATCACATCTATGCCATAGTGTCACAAGGTAATACCAAAAGCTACGCACGCGCGCACACTCCCCCGCTCCTCCATCTCCCTCCCCGATCCCTCCCCGATCCCCCCCTCTCTCCGCATGCAAAGTCTGACTCACAATAATCTTGTTTATCCTATTACTAGTTTTAGTTATTGGACTGTGTCCATGCTGGAGCACCATATTTAAATGCTTTCAATCAATCGTATCCGCTCTGCCGTACTTCTTATTTCAGCTTGGTACATATATTATCACCCTAACTATTTGTCGAACCGTTAAGTTACATGATGCATAGATAGGGCCCTCCTTGCATGGCCACTACAACGGTATTTTGACCGGCATAAATATGAACACAGGTACACAGACTTGCACGTATACAAACGTTTGTCTAGAGAGAGAGATGGAGAGAGAGAGAGAGATGGAGAGAGAGAGAGAGAGATGGAGAGAGAGAGAGAGAGAGATGGAGAGAGAGAGAGAGATGGAGAGAGAGAGAGATGGAGAGAGAGAGAGAGAGATGTAACTGGCCTTTGTCCGGCTTCAGTCCACTAGATTCCGCTCCCAGGTATTATGAATAATAATAAAAAAAATAGCAAATGGGAGCCAATCAGGCGCGAACTCGTCATAGTAACGTTCAATTTTTTTTACTGATCAAACAATGCAGCATCATCTCTTACTCATTGGTGATTCAGTATCGATTAATTTTCACTGTGAGCGATAGTGGTGGTGGTGGTAGGGGAAGCAGATTGATAGTTACGTGTTTGTACATGTATGTTGATATAGGTATATATGTATGAGTAAGTGTAGACATATGTGTGTGTGTACATAAATGTATTATAGATGTGTGTATGTATATATATATATATATATATATGTGTATGTATATGTATATATACATATATATATGTATATATGTTTGTGTATATGTGTGTGTGTGTGTGTGTCTGTATATGTGTGTGTAATTATGATCGATTAATATCAATCATCTGATCGTATTTCACGGATCTCCAAAGGTGTCATCTTCATGAGTTATTATCACGCATTATCAATAGAACATCGATTTTCTTTTTTACCTATGTACTCCCCCCTCTCCCCCCTCTCTCTCGTCTATTCCCAATCTCTCGACAACATTCACACGCACACACAGACAGAATGCAAAATCGTTAGAACGTCGGAAAAAGATATTGCTTGCCATTTTTTTTTTTCTTTTACCTCAAATCTTTATGTTCTCAGATCGAATCCTGCTGCAGTCAACTTTGCCTGTCATCGTCTCGAGATTGACAAAATAAATTGCAGTCAAATACAGAGATTAATGCTTTCGACTGTCCCCCTCTTCTAGAAATTGCTGGCTTTGTGCCTAAATTAGAAACCGTTATTATTAGTCGATAAAAAATGGTACCAGTCATATGCTGGGACCTGAAATTAAAATGTGTGTTAGGAACACTGAGTACCTTAAGAACCGAGAAGCTGAGTTTGGAGGGAGATGAGGGTTAGAAACTGCACAACACTTCTTTCAGTGAAGTGAAAAAGGAGAGATTCAGGGTCCTCCTACAAACTCCTAGATTCCCACCCTTGAAAATAGGGCCAAGGGTACAGACGAGCCACTTCCTCTCATTGTTTCTGATCTTGGACCCTTATCAGGAACATTTATTATTGTTAGCAGAGCGGGGAGATGGCAGAATCGTTAGCACGCCGGGCAAAATGCTTAGCAGCATTTCTTCTCTCTTTAGGTTCCGAGTTCAAATGCCACTGAGGGCGATTAAATAAGTACCAGTCATGAACTAGGAACGATTTAATCGACTGCCCTCTCCCCTCCAAATTTCAGGCCTTGTGCTTATAGTAGAAAGGATTATTATTATTATTATTGGGAAGGCGGCATGCTGTAATCGACTAGTCCCCTTCCCACAAAAAACTGCTGCCCTTGAGTCAAAATTTGAAACCATTATTATTATTATTATTATTATTATTATTATTATTATTATTATATATTTGCATGTATCCATATAAACACATTATATATTTGTGCATGTGTCGGTATGCATATCTTTTTGTATGTATCTATAGGCATGTATAATTGGCGTATCGCGGGGTTCAGTGTGTGTCGGGTGGGGGCTAGAGTAAAGTTCATTCTTTTCGCTAGAATTCGAGCCGAGCCTCCAATCCGTAGATTACACTCATTCTTCCATCTATCAGTCCCAGAGGACCCTGCAAAGGGCATTGGGTGCTGTTTTCCTTCTTCTAAAATAAGATGAAAGAAAGAGAGAAGGACGAATGTGTGTTTGTGTGCGCGCGTGCGTGTATGTTGTATGGAGGCGCAATGGCCCAGTGGTTAGGGCAGCGGACTCGCGGTCATAGGATCGCGGATTCGATTCCCAGTCCGGGTGTTGTGAGTGTTTATTGAGCGAAAACACCTAAAGCTCCACAAGGCTCCGGCAGGGGATGGTGGTGAATCCTACTGTACTCTTCCACCACAGCTTTCTCTCACTCTTACTTCCTGTTTCTGTTGTGCCTGTAATTCAAAGGGTCAGCCTTGTCACACTGGGTCACGCTGAATATCCCTGAGAACTACGTTAAGGGTGCACGTGTCTGTGGAGTGCTCAGCCACTTGCACGTTAATTTCACGAGCAGGCTGTTCCGTTGATCGGATCAACTGGAACCCTCGACGTCGTAACCGACGGAGTGCCGACAACAACATGTTGTATATTGGTTTGAATTTGCCTGTAAAAGTGGAGGTGTGGACATGTTCAAGCTGATATATCCGGATGTATGCACTTTAAGTTAATCTGTTCCTTTCCTTAGTTTGTCACTGGGTTAAGGCCATGCTGGGGCAATTCCTTCTGTGAGGTGGAGTCATACTCACTCTAATATATATTCCAGCCTCGGACTTAGTTTGTGAAGCCGCAATGTTACGGAACGTAAAGCGACAATGAAGAGCGCAACGACCTGAAACGAACATCGCAAAGAATTCTATTCCACGCGGTAACAATTCCGCCATTTTCGCGGCCTCAGCACTTCCTTTCTCACAGAAGATCTCACGTTGCAGAACAATGCAAAATGAATGCATGACTTTCTAGTAAAATTATTACTTAAGACAGGTGCGAACCCCATTCAGCTGGGTTCGGAAACCAAGTGAATTGTGTAGACTTAGTGCCCGCGGTGCAAATATGTAAATGGACCTCAGGTTTTGCATTGTTTATAAATTCATGGTTCGACAAAAGGAACCGATGGAATAAGTGCGAAACCTAAAAGAAAAAAAAATGTACTGAGGACGATTTGTTCGATTAACCCCTTCATTGCGCTGCTCCAGCATGGCCACAGTTTAGTCACTGAATCAATTAAAAAAACAAATGATCTAATTTTTCCGCCATTGTTGGTCACCAAATTTTAGTTTTGTTTCTTTGTTAGACTCAAGTTTCAAGTATATAGGAAGGAAATAATGTTTGTGTATGTGCCTCTCTCTGTGTGTGTGTGTGTGTGTGTGTGTGTGTGTGTGTGTGTGTGTGTGTGTGTGTGTGTGTGTGTGTGTGTTCGTGCGTGCGTGTGCGTGCGTGTGTGTTTCATATAGACAGAGAAACACATTAATGCAATGCATAAAATCTTACGTAAAAAACTCAAGCATCCATTGAGAAATCTGTACAATCAAAAACACAGAATTTAATGCATAGTATAGTCGTATACCATATTATACTGAAGCCACATGTGGTATTATATGCATGAATACAATACAACTTTATTATCTAACATATAAGACAAACGCATACAACCGAACGCCTACAGAAAGTGATTCGCTCAAATAACATGTGTGGGTAATTCATCATTTTGTCAATCTACATAGAAATAGCTAAATTTGCCCGTTCATATATCTGCTATGTAGGTTATATATATCATATTATATCATGATATTGTGTGGGATGAAATCCATGTCTTCGATATTAAATAAAATGTTAATCACATACAGTATGCAAAGTAGAAGTTCCAATTTCCTACATCTACTGGAATTGTTCAGTTTATGAATAGATTGGTTGCTTCTTTCTCGGGGATTGGTCAAATTGGTGTAGAGACCTCTGGCAGAAATCCAATAAAGTTTCGAAATCGATGAAGCCTGTTCGTTGTTTTGTTTTTTTTTTGTTTTTTTTTTTCAATCTGTGGGGAAATAACTAAATTTGCAATATTTATATATCTCCTAGATCGGGTATGACTTTTGGAATATTTTAAATGTGTAATTCGTGTGTATTCACCTAATGAAAACGTGATTATTTTTCACATGACGTAATATCTCTGTTCATCAATTAAAAATTCGTTTGGAACAGCTGTAGTGAATGAACCATTATCCATCTGTTGTTTTATATATATATATATATATATATATATATATATATATATATATATATATATATATATATATATATATATATATATATATACGTATATATCTATGCATGTATATGTGTGTGCATGTGTGTGTGTGGGGGGGGTGTATGTCTTGTGTGTATAAGTAGATGCACGACTGCTACGTAACGGCAGACGAAATACTGATAAACATTTCGCCCGGCGCGCTAACCTTTCTGCCAGCTCACCGCCTTTCCCTCGCAAAAATATACTCAAAATATATTAGAACAGCGAGCTAAATCAGCAGAAGTGTGAGCCTTGTGTTGTCCTTTGACCTACGAGAAATAGCAGCCAAACTTTCCCTCAAATCACACACTACCGTCTTGAAGAAATAGAATGACAGATTAGAGTAGCAGTAGACAACCTATGTCGAGAGATTAGGCGATAGTCAAGTTTGGAGTGTCTTTGGTTTCATATATATCTGCTGGATCAGAGCTGACCTCACTCTAAACAACACAAGCAGCGAAAGAGAATTTTTTTGAAATATGAACATGTTTCGTACATATGGTGAGAATGTTTAGAGTTTTAAGCGCGAAGTTTCAACCCATCCTCAAAATTCTAGAAGCCAGTGTATTCAAAGAAGGCATCTTTGCAAAGAACTATGAAAGAGACAGATAGTCAGATGGATAGATGGATAGATGGATAGATAGATAGTGTGTGTGTGTGTGTGTGTGTGTGTGAGTGAGTGAGAGAGAGAGAGAGAGAGAGAGAGAGAGAGAGAGAGAGAGAGAGAGAGAGAGAGAGAGAGAGAGAGAGAGAGAGAGAGAGAGAGAATCAAAATAATGGCAATGTATGTGTACGACAATTAACGGAAAGGCAGAAATAAACAGACATGGAGAAAACCATTCCATCAGCCAGCTTTTTATCCAAAGTCATTATGGTTTCTTCACTAATGTAAATATTTGCATATGTATGTGTGCTTGTGTTGATGTGTATATATACACACACACACACACACACACACACACATATATATATATATATATATATATATATATATATATATATATATATATATATATATATATATATATACACACAAGTACACACACACACACACACACACACACACACACACACACACACACACACACATATATATATATATATATATATATATATATATATATATATATATATATATATATATATATATATATATATATATATATATATATATATATGATATATATATATATATAACATTAGGGAATGTTAACGCTTCTGAGGCATTCTCTTCATCTACACAGCATGAAATTTATTCTATTGCTCAGCTCTTTGCATTTAACTATTTGCCGACGCTGAACTTCAATAATTTTCGTTAGCTTCTATTGTATTAATGTATTACAATATATTTAGTAAAGTTTATACAGCGACAAAAACACATCGAGATTTCTCTTGAACTTCGATGATTCGATAATAAATTACGCATTCTTACACTAATTGCATGCATCTCATTTTAATACACACGGTGAATGTGTGTGTGCGTATGTTTGTGCGAGTATGTGTGAGCGTGTGTGCCTATGAATGTACCTGTATATGTCTATGTGTGTGTGTGTGTGTGTGTGTGTGTGTGTGTGTGTGTGTGTGTGTGTGTGTGTGTGTGTGTGTGTGACTGCGAATTTATAAGCATTTTTGCAGTGGTTTATTAAATAAGTTTTATGTCTACGTCTATCAATATATTTTCTTTGTCCAGTGATCCGAATCTATACACATATTTTGCATTCATTGATATACGCTATATATACATACATACACACACACACACACACACACACACACACACACACACACATATATATATATATATATATATATATATATATATATATCCCTCTGGAACGCGTTGAGTCGAGAGCAGACACGTACAGGTATTTATATATTAACACAATTATATAGACATACACACACACAGAGACACATAGATACCACGCGCGCGCACACACACACACACACACACACAAACGCACAAACACAATCACACACACAATCGCACAAACACAGTCACACACATACGCAGACATATAGTAATGTTCATGATAATAGTAATAATAATAATGTAATAATAATAATAATAATAATAATAATAATAACAATAATAATAATAATAATAATAATAATAATAATAATAATAATAATAATAATAATAATAATAATAATAATAACAATAAGTATGGATATTATGTATGCTAATGTATGAGTGGGACAATGTGTGTGTGTGGAGATGGGCTGTGTATGCAACCGTGTATGTGTATGTACTTGTGTGAGTGCCTGTGTATGTCTAAGCTGGGTGGGTGTATGCGTGTGCAGGCATATTAATTACTGCGAGAGAGGGAAATGGTTTTGGAGAAATGCCAATGTTTATTTGGAAATGTCTTCTAATAGAGAGGGGCCAGTAGTTGTCTCTGCCAAATGGAGATACATTCTCGGGGAATTCCAGATTTCATTCCTCATCAGCAGCGCTTCATTTATTTTTACATCAATTACATGTGTATGTGCGTGTGTATATACAATGTTTATCTCTCTATATCTATCTATATACCTTGGTTTCTATTAACCCATTTATTCTATCCGAAGAATTTTTATTCATTAAGATAGAAGAAATACATATAATTAAATATATATATATATATATATATATATATATATATATATATATGTATATGTGTGTGTGTGTGTGTGTGTGTGTGTGTGTGTATGTATATGTGCATATATAATTGATATACGTACGTATATGCATGTGTATATACATATGTATATATAACTACGTATATATATATATATGTATATAGATATGTATATAAACATACATAACGAGTGTATATATATATATATATATATATATATATATATATATAAACTTACATAATATATATATGCATGTCTTTGTTTGTATGCATATGTATTATACATCGAAAACCAATACACATGCATGTGTGTGTATGTGTGTGTGTAATAATTTTTCAGACATTAAACGTGGTGAAACTACCTTGATTCTGGCTCCCATAGCTTACGAGAGGTTTTCTTTATCGAATTGTCCTTTCCCATTAATCTTGGTCTTTTTCCCTTTGATTCCCCCCACACACACTCACACACACATACGCATCTTTTGGAAGGATATTGGTACAGAAGTCACAAAAATTTGTGTGGTTGAAAGATCTCAGGTTTTTAGGCCTGCGTAACGGTCAGAAAATAATAACAGATTCCAGCCTCACATCTCCTCTGTGCTGTGAGACTGAGATCTTTATTGGTAGAGCCCTTTCTACGTGGATATCGGTCCTTTACTTACATCAGATATTTTCTGGACTCCTTTACCTACGTCAATTCGTTTTGATCTGATATCTACATTGGCTTTCGTGAATCACTGTTTTACTTGATATCCTGTAAACATGTCAGGACTACTTCCGGTAAATCTAAAATACTTCACACCTTACGTCACATTTTCAAAAGAATCCATATCAATGCCACATTCCAATCAGATCCCACACTGTAGAGTGAGATCTCAATACTCATCGTTTTTGAATACCCAGGCTTAGTGCTACACCCTGTGCAAATCCTATATTCCATAACTATAGCATATATTGAAATATTTCCCAATCTAAGTCGCATACATCGAAAATCTCACTCGCATGTAAAGTATTTCAATGTTTCTATTATCAAGAATTTTCTCTCCAAATTCCTGTTTTTCCCTGTTCCTTTTATTTTTATTCTTTTTCTGCACGCTTCCAATCCTTCCTTCATTATTTTTCTTTCTATATACCAAGCGAAGCATTTTTCTAGAATACCATATATATATATATATATATATATATATATATATATCGTATCCATCGACCCTTCAATTCACCCATCAGTTTACTTTTTTTCTCACAACCTCCACCGCTATCAATCTAGTTATTCCACTATTTATGAAAACTAACCTCTATTCTACCTATTTACATATCTACCTACCTTCCTAGCTTCCAATGGCTTTTTCTATCTGTCTGTCTATCTCTGTCTGTTTCTGTTGTCTCCGATTTTTGGGTCAGTCAATCGAACCAATGTATCGATTTTCTCCCAATTTATACATTCATCAATCAAACTGAAGATAATGCTTCTATACCTCATTCACACAATAGCTCTATAAATGTGTTGATGGATTTAGTATTCAAAGGGTTATCTAAAAAATGTCTTCATCCAGAGGGAAAAGAGTTTGATATATATATATATATATATATATATATATATATATATATATATATATATATATATATATATATATATATATATATATATATATATGGGAAAAAGAGTCAAGGTAGAAAATGCTAAAATAATTTTTAGCATGATGTAGAGTCTTTCTCATTTTTAGTCACTATTCACAACCATAGGAACCAATGGGAAGACCTGTACGTGTTCGCTTAACCTGCTAGAAATAGCAACCAAAGTCATGCAAATGGCATACACATGCATCTCTCACTGTCTCAGAAAATGACACTTCTTTATATTGGATTATCCGTGCATAGCAAAAAAGATTGGAAGCTCACGAATAGTATACCTTTGATCAGAGATTTGGTCGAGCTAGCTTTTCTAAGGTTAAACAATCACATCACCACCACGACCACCACCACCAACCACCACCAACCACCACCACCACCACCACCACCACCACCACCACCACCACCACCACCACCACTACAACCAACAACAACAACAGCAACAACAATAAGCATGCCTATTCTGTAAATAGTATGGGGACGTAGACAATTTAATATTGCACGTAGCAGCAGCTGCAATATTGCATAATTCCCGACAGTTAATTTCTAAATACAATTTTAAGAGGTCCTTTGGGTTTTGGCCATGAAAGAAACAACAATCACACCACATCTGTGTTTAACCAATTTTATCGCCATCTCGCGGATGAGGTGTCGGTATGAAATCCTTCGCTGTATGTCTGACCGTTTTAATAACTGAATTAACATTCACCCGTGACACGATATTTTTGTTTTTCTTTCCCCATATGTAGTCTGATTAGCTTGTAGAGTATCAAATGTTTATAATGAAGTGCAAAGAAAAAAAAACTAACACTTTGATCTGGGGAGACTACCCTGCGTTAGACGAGGAATTTGCTACACACCTCAGTAACACTGACATAATGTTGATATAATATTGCAATATTAACAAATCGTTGCTGATTTAAACACAAAGTCAGTTGTTTTGAGGGTAGGGGTTAGTCGATACCATCAACCCTAGTACATGACTGTTACTTTATTTTACCGATCTCTAAAGCGTCCACGGGCAAAGGAGACCTCGGTGAAATTTGAACTCAGAATGTAAAGATCTGGAACGAATAATACAGAGCCTTTATTCTGACGTTGTAACAATTTTGCTAGATTACCATCCTTGATACAACAAAAATAAAATGTTTTTTTCTTTGTACTAATGGTTTATTTGGTGCAAAAAAGCTCAGCGCCTAGAACAATATTCAAGGCTTAATGGCATATAATTACGCATGCACAAATCCAGACATGCAACTCTCAGAATGCATACAGAAAACTAAAACATACAGATCAGCACATTCACTGAATCCAAATATTGCACACATACACATGAATATGCACAAACATCCAGTTGATGTTGCTGATATTCCAATGAAGGGTCTTTGGATCGAGTTTTTGTCATAGATCTAGCAGAGCTATGACCATAGCTATAGAATCTATGGCCGTCTCATTGAGCAAAACTAATTTTAGATCTGATCCAGTAGAGCTATACTAACGTAACCCTGGCCATTTCGTCGTGGCTTTTAGACAATATCTTCAGGGCTACAATATCTTGTCAGTCCGTCGCGTTTTTAAAACGGTGAAATGTGGTTTGAGGGATTGTTGGCTACTATATCTAGAATGATGAACGACCTCCTCAGCGATTCCTGTTAGCTCGGTGATTAAAGCATTGTTGTTATCCTGGTCTTGATCGACTTTACCTATGTTCAAAGTCATTCTAACCATAATAATCACAATATCCTCTACAACAGGGGTTACATTGGCCCATGTAAATGGTACGGTGTAATTCGGTTCAATAGAAGGAGGAGAGATTTGGTTGTTATTTCTAGCATGTAGAACGACCATGATGAGGTTTCCTTCTCGGGGCCGGATACGATTCACTTCTTAATGTTGTTGTTTAACCCTCAAATCAGGCTTGATCCAGGAAAACTATATTAAAAAACGTTCTTGTGGTGACCATACTGTATTTTATTTAGGCACAGCGTATCAAAGAACACAAGAATACAGTGTATCTTGTTTTAGAAAATTACAATTTTTAAATCCCACGAGAGATGTTCAGCAACAGTATTTTGTAGTAAAGATTATTTGCCAACATAACATGGCAGTCCTGGTTTATGACGAATGTTGCTGTAATTTTAACCCCAGGAGACATCGTGTTGTATAGCCAGCTGGAGACGATGTCTCCTGGGGGTAAATTACAGCAACATTTGTCCTAAACCAGGACTGCCATGTTTAGTTGGTATCTTGTTTTGTTTTGTTTTTCTTGATGTGAAATTAGCGAAAGTTAACATCTGTGTTTTAAGAATCGAACAGCCTTCATTTCTTCGACATATAACTGCTATTTCTATTAAATAGGATATTGTAACCAGCCATATTGTAAGTAGCAATCACTTAATCAATCAACTATTCAACTAATCAATGAAACAATCTGTCTATTCAAAATAATTATAGCTCCTTCTAAATTCGATTATTTATTTGGGTCTCTCTCTACTGACCTACATTCAGTCTACCTGATTTTGATCTCATGCATTGCTTCATATTCACCTACCTCTGTACCTACCTAGCTATCTTAGCAGCCTACCTAAATATCAACCTCTCTCTCTCTCTCTAAATATATACACATATGCACACACATACAGATATATATATAAATACATATATATGTGTGTGTATGTATGCTTATGTGTGTAAATATATATAATTAAAATATGCACATGCATACATATATCTAGATATAACTACATGTCTGTATGTGTATTTGTGTGCATCCATTTTTCTGTATCTCTCTCACCAAACGTACGCACGCGCACACGCACACACACACACACACACACACATACCTAAGCATTTGTACAGGTGTGTGTGTGTGTGTGTATATATATATATATATATATATATATATATATATATATATATATATATATATATATATATATATATATATACATATACATATTGATAGATAGATGCACACACACACACACACATATATGCATATATAGATAGATGGATAGATAGATAGCGAGATATACATTAGATTTCTGACTACAGTCCTCTGCTCACTCTTTCTCTCCCTCTCTCCCCCCCTCTCTCTCTCTCGATATATATATATATATATATATATATATATATATATATATATATATATATATATATATATCGGTATGCATGTTCATGACTATTTGATTCCATCACTCCCAATCTCTAATTCTAATACACTCCCCTCCCCCCACTCTCCCTTTCCCTCCCTCCCTCCCTCCTCTCCTCCAGCATTCCATTCTGCATTCACCATTCTTTCTCCAATACATTCAATGATTGATCGAGCCGTGTCTCTAGACTCTATATTATAGAATAACTATAAAACTGTCTAATTATAGCTGTCAGTCTCGCCCGCAGCACAACCACCGCCATCGCCGCCGCCTCCGCCGCCGCCTCCGCCGCCGCCTCCGCCGCCGTCACCATAGTTATCTGTATCGCATCATCTTCACTGACACCGGTGCGCGCCTCACGACATATTTATTAACATGCACACAAGCATAACTATACACACACATTCGTGCATGCAGTATACGCGGTCCTATATACATATATATATATATATATATATATATATATATATATATATATATATATGTCTGTGTTTGTATGTATATATATATATATATATATATATATATATATATATATATATGTACACACACATGTACATATAGATATCTGCCTGCGTGCATGCTGTATATGCACTCACGTGTTATCTCAATATCATCGCTCGTCTACGCAACCGGTTATGGCCACAACCAACTATCCATGAATCTGCCATCTTCTCTGCTATCCTCCACCACAACAAACGACAGCAACAATTTAACCAGCATCGACAGCCTAACATCTTCATCAAGAAACACGTTTGCCAATAAATTTGCATTGCAATCACGTGTTTCCTAGTTCGATTCCGATCCTTGTCAATTTAGAGAAGTGTAACTTTTACGAAGGCATCAGGTCGACTCCCGTTCTATCTGTGAAATTACGATAGTAAGAGTGAAAACTCTCAACAACATATTCGGGTAGATGTACCCTTAAGTCAAAATGTTAGCTTCGTCTCACAGTGGGTCATGATCATTTTCCTGATAAAGTACGTTAAGGGTATGCTTGATATTAACTGCCGAAACCGACGGAGACCCATTTCACACACACACACACACACACACACACACACACACACACACACACACACACACACACACACACACACACACTCTCTCTCTCTCTCTCTCTCTCTCTCTCTCTCTCTCTCTCTCTCTCTCTCTCTCTCTCTCGCTCTCCCATATACATGTAAAAATCTTATATATCTATATATCATAAATATATTATATATATATATATATATATATATATATATATATATATATATATATATACATACATATACAGGCGTGGCTGTGTGGTAAGAAGCTTTCTTCCCTACCATATGGCTCTGGGTTCAGTCCTATTGCGTGGCACCTTCGGCAAGTGTCTTCTGCTATAGTCTCGGGCCGACCAAAGCCTTGTGAATATATTTGGTAGACGGAAACTGAAAGAACCCCGTTGTATATATATATATATATATATATTTGTATGTGTGTTTGTATGTCTGTGTTTGTCCTCCCACCATTGCTTGACAACCGATGTTGGTGTGTTTACGACCCCGCAACCTGTCGGTTCGGCAAAAAAAAAAACCGATAGAATAAGTACTAGGCTTACAAAGAATAAGTCCTGGGGTCGATTTGTTCGACTAAAGGCGCTGCTCCAGCAAATAAGAGAATATGCTTATACAGAATTTATATTCATGTATATACATATATACATATACAAACACACACACGCACATATATATATATATATATACACATACACATACATACATAAACACATATATATTACTTACGTTTATATGTTTATTTCATATGTGTGTGTGTGTGTGTGTGTGTGTGTTCTACACACATACACACACGGTCAATAGGCAATTAACTGAGTGGTTGGAACCTCATGTGCTGAAATCGATAAAGGTCTGTCGTCTTCCTCTTTGTATGTGTGTGTGTGGCGAAGGGGGGGGGGGGGGGTCTGGCAGTGTACGTATGGCTGGTTGGTAAAGTTTTCTTCAATTATCTTCCTATGTGATTCACACACCTGGGAGTGTGTGCTAGCACGTATATATATATATATATATATATTTATATATATATATATATATATATATATATATATATATATATATATATATATATATATATATATATATATATGTGCGTGCTAGCATGTGTATATATATATATATATATATATGTACGTGCTAGCACGTATATATATATATATATATATATATATATATATATATATATATATATATATATATATATATATATATATATATATATATATATGTGCGTGCTAGCATGTGTATATATATATATATATATATATATATATGTACGTGCTAGCACGTATATATATATATATATATATATATATATATATATATATATAGACGTGTGTGTGAGCTTATGTGTGGTTTTGTATGTGTTTGAGTCAAAACGAGAGGAGGAAGAAATTGTAGTGTAAAAGAATTTATGAGGGCGACAGACAGACACACAGACAGACAAGAAAATACGATGGAGAAAGAAAAAGATGTGTAAAGAAGGAGAGAATAGAAGTAACGAGGAAGAAGGAAATTGGACGATGGATTAATTGAAGGAGAGAAATAATTAATTGAATAAATAAAACTAATGGAATATGAAGAAAGAAGAAACAAAAAAAAAATACAAGAAAATAAAAAGTTATGGTGAAGGGGACGGAGAGGAGGTGGGAGGCTAATACTTTAATTACTGATTGGAATAAAGATTAATTGATGATTAATGAATAAAGAGGGAAATCAATCCACACATATTCACACACATACATATGCACGTACGCATACACATACATGTGTTGTGATTCATGGGAATTTTAAAGGCAAACCGTTGAAATAATTGAAATCGGTGGTTTGCTTTTTAAAGAAACAAAAGTTCCAAATTTCGGCTCATAGTATAAAGTTTAAGGGGCGAAGGGATTTTAGTCGACTACATCGATCCCAGTACTTGATTGGTGCAAGCAGGTGTGGTATCCAGTGCTGATATATAACTTCATCCGATAGCTTGGTCGATACCATGAACCACATGTGTGTGTGCGTATGTACGAAAATAAAATATCACGTGTGCATAAAGAACACACATGCACACACATCACCGAAGTAGAAGTATATTGAGACACCCACCCCTGTGTATGTATTCATGTACGTACGCACGAACTCACAGAAACCACAAGAACTGTTTTGGCCAAAACGAAAACGCCGTTAGTGACCGGCTTCCTTTCTAGTAGGAAGAATTAAAGACTAATCGCATAAATATACCTACGTGCTCACCTACCTACATAGATACTCTTCTGGTATAAATATCCACCGAGGTCGACTTTGTGTTTCATTCTTTCGGGTTTAGATAAGGTAAGTACCAGTTGCGTACTGGGGTCGATCTAAATGACAGGCCCCCTCCCCCAAAATTTCGGGCTTTGTGCTTAGAGCAGAAAAGTTTCTGGTATAAATATAGAATTCTTCTGTTGCTAAATAAATGCATATTAAACATCTACAAAAGGAATATTGGTGGAACAAACCCATCAGAACCAACTGAAAACATAGGCAAGATATAGTTGTTTGGAACAGACGAGAAAAAATGTGCGTTATAGGGGCAGCTGCCCTGATCAGATAAATATCTCTTCGAAAATCAAAGAAACATAAGATAACTACAGACTCTATTTCGAAACTCCCAACTTCTACACCTGGATTATGAATTCAAATTTATACCAGTAATAATTGGTGGCTGCTCTTGGTTTTGTTAGTAAATGTCTAAGTGACAATCCGGAAAAGCTGGAGGCTTCAGAAAAAGTAATCAGCCAAATGATT
>NC_142941.1:50991330-50996330 GCF_046866305.1 Octopus bimaculoides
ATATGCGTGTTTCTATGTGTGTATATATGTATTTGTGTATGTATGCATGTGCACCATCTTACGCATTAACTCAGCAACCTCCCCACCTATTTACCCTGCCCAACCATGTATTAATTTATTTATATCACAACTGTTTTCTCCCCATCTGTGTGTGTGTGAGTGAGTCTGTATTCGTGTCTTTGTGTGAGTGCCTGATCATCTCCTGTTTATTAGCCTTACCGTGTTTTATCTATATTCATCGATCACTTTCTCTAGATTACACTTTCTCTCAGCTGACCTACAAACACACACATGCACATACACACACTCAGGTACACTTACGCACAAATACACAAAGCATACACACACACACACGCACACACAGAATTTTCTGTCTATCAATTGTTGTGGCATCTGCCTCAAAACTACACAAGCCAAACGGAAAACGTTCTCTCTTTGTAGTCACGCAACCTGCAAGAAATAGCAGCAAAATACATATTTTAACAAATCTCCTTTGCGAGAAATGTATTTTAAAATGCATCTGGACAATGTAATCTCGTATAAAAAAAACTTGACGCGATGGTCTCGCCTAGAACCAGAGATCAGGGCAATAACATGCATAGAAGCACACCTACATAGAAGCGATACGAGATCTGTTTATATGGGTTTATGTAGCGGACTTTATTTCATAGAAGACAGATGAGGGTTCTGAAATTTCTTGCTGAATCTGCACCAGATTATTTGTTTATAGGGATCAAATGTTTGTGCTGTACACTAGCCCATGTCATCCATCAAATCGACATTACCTGAACAGGTGCACGGTGTGTCATGCGTCAGATGTGGAAGTGATGGCAGGACAGCGTGAAATGAAGTGTGAAATTCTTTCCTATTCTAGACACAAGGCCCGAAGTTGTGGGGGAGGGATCCAGTCGATTAGATCGAAACCAGTGCGCACGTGGTACTTAATTTATCGACCCTGAAGGGATGAAAGGCAAAGCCGACCTCGGCGGAATTTGAACTCAGAACGTAAAGGCAGACGAAATACCGCTATGCATTTCGCCCGGCGTGCTAACGTTTCTGCCAACTCACCGCCATGAAATGAAGTGTGAATTGCTCAAGAACACAACTCGCCAGGAATCGAAACTACGATCTTTCAGTTGTGAGTGTAATACCCCAACCACTAAGTTACGCTTCTTCACTATATCTTTACTTTTTTTTTTGCCGGAAGATATCGAGATATTTGTAAAAATGGCTGCCAGTTGTTGAGAGTTCTGGATGTGGTGGATGGGGAGGGTCTCCGTTTTCTTTAATTTCAGCAGTTATCATGTAGAGCCATGTGGTCGGACGTTGTCATGGACACAAATGGATCTTTTCTATTGCCCAATGCTGGTTAAATGTTTCAGTTCTTGCTTCGTTTTATTGATTTCCTGGTAACGTTCTTGTCGCGATAGTCTCGCTAGGATTCAAGAATTGGTAGTAGACGATTCTTCTTGACGGTCGCCAACGAGTGATTATAGTCAAGTGGCTTTCAGCCGGGGTCCACACGGACCTTGGGCGGAGTTCACATATGATTTTGTTGTTAAAATTTATCTGTAATAAATTGGTTACACTTCTGTATGAAACAAAATATTTTAGCAATGGTTTTATGCAATTCTTAATAATATTTCGTTAATAAAAATGTGATAGGATTTTTTAAAGTTTGAATGGCTATGGGGTTTCGTACAAGTAAGATAGGAATCACAGGGATCCATAGGAAAAAAACAATGTTGAGAAACACTCCTATAAATGCTTCACAAAGCTTTAGTCTGGACACTGTTTTGGTGCTTCGCCTCTGTCCACTTACTGCGCCAAACACCACTGGTTTTCAAACGGGGTCCATATTTGATCGAATCTTACAATGGAATCAAGAAATAGATCGTTCCCCTTAGGAGAAAGGAGAACATATCTGCTTTTGAAACTGTTTCTCGAGCGTTTTTGACTTTCGAATGCGGTGCAAATGTATCCAACGACTGTCAGACACTCAACGGCTGATTATACTGCAATTTTTTAAAAGTTGTTTTGCATGAAACGTCAATAGGTCCATCTCACTTTACAAAAGTGTTGTTCGTGATCTTTCTCATTTTCAAAGCATTCGTCTCTAGAATAGAAATTTAAAAACAATATCGCTGAGCGTTTGTTGAGGATCCCCTGGCAAAATGCTTGCTTCGTATTACGAACAGTTTCTGCTGTTTTGTGTTCCAGTTTGACAGCCTAAAAATAAACAATAACAAGCAATGACAGCAAAGCCATTAGCATTTACCGACAAACCCAAACCTGCCCCTCCCCTCAAACTGGCATATTCTATGAATATAACTGTAGAAATGTCTCTTCTAAAATAATCACCAAATCTGAATACTAAACTATAATTATTTTAGCATCAAATTTATTTATTTACATGTGTATGGGTAGATAATGTATGTATGTATATATAAATACACACACACACACATATATATATATATATATATATATGCATGTATGTGTATATACATGTACGCACATATATGTACGTCTGTGTGTGCGTGTGTGTGTGTGTGTGTGTGTGTGTGTGTGTGTGTGATGGGAGATGACTCGTTCTGGTGTATGGCCACCTTTTGCGCTAAAATTATCGATGCAGTGCTTCCATGAGGCTTCCAAGTATAACGAAGATGTATGTATATATATATATATATATATATATATATATATATATATATATATATATATATATATATATACATATTTGTTTTGCAAGATTTTTTATGTGAAATCGTGTTGAAACAGATGTTGTTGTACTTGGGGATGGTCATATTGCCAGTTTAGCCAATAAAAACACACGCACTGTATATTTGGTGTTAATTTTTTTTTTTTTTTTCAGCTTTATATTACATTAAATACAAAATGGCTGATAGTTAGCAAGGTGAGACACACATAAGAAAGAAGGAAACAAAGGACCACTGTTGAGGTCACAGAAGTGTGACGAAAGAACTCTGGCCGAAATAAGATTAAGATTAAGATTAATGTAATATAAAGCTGAAAAAAAAAAAAAAAAAATTAACACCAAATATACAGTGCGTGTGTTTTTATTGGCTAAACTGGCAATATGACCATCCCCAAGTACAACAAAATATATATATATATATATATATATATATATATATATATATATATATATATATATACATACATACATGTATGCATGTATACAAGTATGCGCATATAAATACATGGAACCCCCTACGAGAAATATTTTCAACTACCATTTTTCTGTGTCTCCCTAATTTATTCTCTATCTCTTTCTGGCACCCCCCACACACCCAATTGCACCAACGTACACGCGTACGCATATTTCTTCTATTAATCTATTTCACATACATACACACATACACTTACTCTCCTCTCAACATTGCATTCTCACTCTCTCTCTCTCTCTCTCTCTCTCTCTCTCTCTCTCTCTTTCTGTCTCCCTCCCACTCTCTCTCTCTTTCTGTCTCCCTCTCTCTCTCTTCTCGCGCTCTTTCTCTGTCCTTGACGACATTGCTTTGTCATTAGTCAGAATCTATGACAATCTTCTACAGAGAACATTCGTTGCCAACTTTCTGCGAACGTGTGACGTGTGTGTGTGTATGTGTGTGTGTGTGTGTGTGTGATGTGCATAGATAGATAGATAGATAGATAGATAGATAGATAGATAGATAGATGCACGCGCTACTTCTAGTCGACTTATCTATCTCCGTGTGAGTGGTTTGTTGGTGTATATATACATATATATGCATACACGCGTACACACATCTATATTTATATAAAATAGATAGATAGACGGATGGATGGATGGACATACAGACAGACAGATAGATAGATAGATATGATTGTAAGTAAATGGTTGCACGTGTGTGTAGGTGTGTGCTTTGCTCTCCTCGTTTTGCATTTATACATCTGCGAATGCGTAACATTCAGCTTCTGTGAACATGTATGCGTGTAGCAACAGACAGACGGACAAGCAGACAGACAGACGGACAGACAGACATGGAGGAGACTAGATAGTGACATGTAGATAATGAGAGAGTTTGCAAAAGGCAATTACCCAAGCAATGTCAGTCTGTCTGTCCGTCTCTCTGACTAGCAGACAAATGTGTGTGCGTATATATATATATATATATATATATATATATATATATATATGGTGCATAGAAAGGGAGGAAAGAAGGAAAGAAAGAAAGAAGGGTAAGAGTGCGAAAAGAGGTGGTGGTGGTGGAAGTTTACAGGAATGGAAGTGCGAGGTATAGGAGGAGTAGACAAAATAAGATGAAGAACTCAACATATATATATATATATATATATAAGCGTGTCAGGGTGTGTGTAAATGAGTGCATGTGTCGCTGAACTTGTGTGTACCTGTACGTGCGGATGTATTCATCTATATATGTGTTCGTATATGTGTGTGTGCTTGTGTGTTTATGTATGTAAACATGCATATGTATATATATATACATATTGTGTGCGTATGTGCATATATATATGCCTTTCTTCACATGTACGTATGTATATAGGCATCTGTGTATATGAATGCTATTCGTAGAATACTAATGTTTGTATGTGTATCTGTGTTTATGTGTGTGTGTGTCTATATATATATGTCTAGCTTTGTAGGCTGTGTGCGACTTATTGTGTCAATATATGTATGTGCGTTTATGTATGTATGCGTATGTATGTATATATATATATATATATATATATATATATATATATATATATATATATATATATATATATATATATATATATATATATATATATATATATATATATATATATATATATATATATACACACACACATACATATATATGTATATACACATACATGTACGACACTACGGCGTAGATGGAATGTTTTTCATGTGAATATAATAAGCAGCAGTTGCAATTTGCTATCAGAAAAGAAAAAAACGTGTGTGTGTGTGTGTCGCGCTTCGAAAGAGCTTTGCAGACGACCGTTGCGCT
>NC_142941.1:51001330-51016330 GCF_046866305.1 Octopus bimaculoides
AATATATGACGAGAAGATGGGTAGGTGTAGGTGATAGATACCCCTTTTGTGACGGCAGAACTACAGAATTCTCTGAAATGAACTGGAATCGGAAGCTGTCAGTGCTGTAGATTCCTGTCAAAAGATCTTATACATGTGTGTGTGTATGTATGTATGTATGTATGTATGTATGCATGTATGTAGGTAGGTAGGTAGGTATGTAGGTATGTGTATATACGTATGTACGTGTGTGTGTGTGTACATATAAGTGTATATTTATATATCATAAACATCTATATATATATATCTTTATATTGCACGTGCGTATATATAAACACACTGATAGATATGTCTCTCTCTCACAATCTCTCCCTCCCTCTCTGGTTATCTCTCCTTCTTATGCATGTATGTACATATCTATATATATATATATATATATATATATATATATATATATATATTTGTGTGTGTGTGAATGTAATCGTGGTTTTGTACATGTACGTCAGTGTATATATATATATATATATATATATATAAGTTGGATATTTTTTATTTATATTCCTTCAAGTGGTTTCACTATAACCTAGTTCTTCATGCAATATCTTTTATTCTAACCTTTTGAACAAATTCACAAAAATCTAGACTCGTAGTTTATAAAACATTACCTGAAGAACCACGTTATGGCAAAACTCCGTGTAATGAAATGAAACATGCTTATTTAAGTAATAAATACATAGAGAATGCTACATTTTCGTATTGAGGTCTTAGTTGAATTATGTTTGAGTGTAATCAAAGTCTAGACAGAGAGACTGAGAGATAGTCAGACAGACAGACAGACAGACAGATAGACAGACAGACAGACAGACAGACAGACAGACAGATAGATAGATAGATAGATAGATAGATAGATAGATAGATAGATGTCAGTATCACTATTACAACAACATATCTGACATTAATATCAGCCAGGATCGTTTCTCCTTGTAATTACATGTAATTATCTGCGGTATGTCGGCTATCCTATTGTTTTTTTTTATGCTGCTTCTTTTTTCTTGTCATTGATGTTGTTGTTATTAACGTTGCTGTTGCTGTTGTTGGCATGTAGATATACTTAAACTAACGTGGTATGCATTCTCACTTCTTGTTTCTCACGATACTATTTCCAACGAAGAGGTTGGAGCGTCGACATGGTCATACGAATTGCATGAAATAGCAGCCACTCCCGACTCCACTTTGCCTATATTCCAATACACCGCCATTTTATTCGGTCTTTCAACATTTAAAAACAGTCTCCATCCAGTAACTTTATCCTACAGGCATTGTGGGCTTCGTATATTTATATCCAAGTGTCACTTTGATGGCTCTGTCAATAATAATAATAATAATAATAATAATAATAATAATAATAATAATAATAATAATAATAATAATAATGCCCTGATGCAGCACCAGGCAGTGGCTCTCATGGCTTCTGATCTTAATTGATTGGAAGTGTCATCATGTACATTGTTTTGTCTTGGTATAAAAGATGGGCTACAGCAAATATTCTGCTCAATACCACAGATTTGCTTGTCAGTTGCTTGACCTTAACCAGTTGAGCATGTCCCTCGGTGTCTGAAGATATGTGCATCTCTGATCATGAGCAGGAGTAATTAGGGAGCATCATAGCCATGTGATGAGAGGAATTCTTTGAGGTTTGAATAATTCACCTTTGGAAACATGGGTACTTTGTTCATCATCTTTAAATAAACCTTATTTCTTTTGAGCGGAATGGGCTAGTCGACCTGAAGAAAATTTTAACTGGGTCCCACCTGTGAGCTCATGCGCTGTTTGTCTTGATATGAGATCACTATGTCGCGCACACATGGTTGTGATGCATGTGCCTGGTGTACCCTTATCAGACGAGTAATCATGATGGGTATACTGGGCTTCGTATATTTTACCCCAGTGTCATTTTGATGGCATGCACTGCTCTTTTACTCAATAATAATAATAATAATAATAATAATAATAATAATAATAATAATAATAATCATGGTAATAATGATAATAATAATATTGAAGGAATTGCCCATAAATTGGTTTGATCGGAGCTCACCGAGGGCTCATCAAAAACAACAGCAACAACAACAACTGCTATACGATATTATTACTCGTATTGCTGTTATTTTGTTCTTTTTACATTATCTTGCCAGCTTGAATTAAAAAAGAACAACAAAAATAAATCCTAGTTCAGTCAGTGAACATGTGATATGGCTTACTTCCGGTGTTATTCTTTCTACGAATGCATTCCTCGCAGAAAGAGGAAGCAAATAAAAGAAATCTTACCTTTCAACCGCATAGTTACTTGAATGGGTTTTACCCCAACGAAACTGTAGACGTTTCAAACGATGAAAAACATTTAGTGACTTGTTATAGGATCCAACTACATTTTGTTCAATTTGCTTTGGTATGACCCAAGCGATTATTGCCCCGTCACCCGAAATTAGGGATTCTTTCATGTTGCTATTTTCATGTTATCATTTTTTTAAAATACTTATTTTAATCCGTGTTTCCTTGCTATTCTTTCTTCGAATTTCTTTTCCCTGTTTCAGTCATTGGACTGCGGACATGCTGGAGCACCGCTTTAAAGGGTTTCAATCGAATAAATCGACCGCAATAAATGTTTAAAATCCGAGAGTTATTCTGTCGATCTCTTTTTTTGGAGAAAAACAAAAACAGCATCAGTCACCCCTCCTCACGCACAAATCTCTAACCCTCAAACCTGCTTTCACTTCTCGTAGCCTCACTACTAAATTGTTTTTAACCCCATTGAGTCTCGTTGATCTTATCTCCACTCAGACCCACCAGGCTCACCACACGCCTCTTCTCTTCCTGCTACTCAGAGAGAATATCGGGTGGGGGTCAGTTTTAAAAATAGCTTACTGATCTTCAGTACCAATATATACGTTTTCTGCCAATGCACCATATCTTGCTCCACTAGTTTACAAATTTGTCTATCACATTCGCTCGATCTCACCCTATTGAAGATTTCCACAAAAGATGGTACGGTGAGTGAGCTGTGTTCAAAATCTTAACAAGCTGTAGCGTACAATGAATAATTACTAGTTACATATAATTATTCTTTTACATACACTTTTCCATTGAGCGGTGACACTAAGAAAGCGAATTTGTTGTAAGCCTATCAACATCGGCCAACTGTGGAAACGCAACTGTCAAAAGCATGAAATCCGTGGGTAAATTTATTTAAAGGTTTTCAGTTGTGTAAGCGTGGCAAACCACCTGATCTCCGTTATCGTCTCTCTAATTTGTCAGCCCACCCTCAAATGCCATACTAACCTAATCCCTTAGCCTAATCGTACATCTTCACTGCAACTATATCTCACCGGTTTATACAATTTAGCTTCAGTTATCGACCAGCACAAGTTCAAATTGAAGATTATTTTCAGCAATAACACCTTATCTTAAACATTCATCTGTTTAATTTTGTCTTTAATTAAATAATTGAAGATAGACTTTATTTCCACAAGAGCTGATTTTTAAAGCAACTTTCATTGCCATAGTAACAATCAATCACCATAATAACAATCGATGTCTTCTTCGTTCAGTTATCATAATCGAAGCCGATGTAACGTTGGTGTTTAATCCCTGGCAATGATTGTTATTGTGTCAGCTACTTTCGCGAGAGAACGTTAAATGCTTCAACACGGTCGTTACTATTTTACTCTAATATCTATTGATGATTCTGTTGTTGCTGCTGTTTAAACCCAGGGAAGACCTACTCCAGCAGACTTTTGATATATACTCAAACCAAAACCAATCAGATTCTTTTTTCTTTCTTTTTTTTTCAGAAATAGTTTACATAAAATTACATCCTTTTCTTTCGAGACGATATATTATGATCTGAGAGAAATATCGTTCCAAAAAGTAATACAATTTATCTCATCGGTGGGATACGGTTTATACCGTCCGGAAGATGGCTAGAGATCTAACGTTTTGGTCAGCTATACTTTTTCAGTGCAAAATAAATAAAGGTCTCAAAACTTTGATTGATTCATAATTTCGTTATCAAGAGCCAAGACCTTCATTTTCACTTTCTCTCTCTATAGATTATTAGATTTCTTTCTCGCAGAATAAGTAAACATTTTCAAGTGTTGGAAATTAACTGTTGTTTAGCTCAGATCAACCATGATATAACAGATCTATGATCAGAGACATTCCAACCATACCCCTCCCTTTCTTTTTTGCTCAGGCGTTCGTCAGATCGCAGTATCTGAAGTGATTGATTTCTTTCCCTAAGTGGTAGGGTATGAGTTGAAGTAGGGAGATTCTACTGCTATTTCCAGAAGGTCATGCGATCATATAGAGGCTCCCCCTCACTGATACATAGTTAAGTTGGTAACCTTGGAAAAGAATTCGTTGTGGACGAGTTTAATATGGTAAATACAGGAATTACTAACAGAAAAAAAAAGGATTGACAGTATTACATTGAAGTTTTTAGGATTTGAGGATTATGAGAGTTTCGTTTCGACCATGCAAAAATTCCTGGTATTTTTGAAGAGTGAAGGAAGGAAGGAAATAAGGACAACGATGTCTTTCCTATGGAGATTAGTGATGGAAGCGAAGTGAACCGAAATGAAGCTAAGTGACACGGAGTGAAAAAGGGACTCTTCAAGTGAATTGGTGCCAGTATGCCCAAGGCTTCCTCTCTCTTCAACGATCGATCACCATTTTTTTTTTTTTAGTGATTACATTATTTACTTTTTTTTTTTTAATGTTCAGTGCAAGAGCACTCCTTCTACTAGAGATTGTTAGCAGCCTCAGAGGAAAACTGTGCTTGCATCGCGGTTTCAATTCTCGTGTGAATCTTTACGCACAACACGTTTTATTCATATATATATATTTATATATTTTACATTCATATATATATATATATATATATATATATATATATATATACTTCCATACATACATGTACATTTAAGTATATGTATGTACAAGATTTTTTCTTCAATCAGTATCACAGGCAGTTGCTATGTAGTCATAAATTAAGTTAGCGCGGTATTAGATAGCCTAATCTGCACAGACAAAAATAAGAGCATAATCAAAAGCAAGACTTTATACTTCTCCCTAACACTTTGATATTTTGGTTACGAATTCCCAAATCAAGTGAATTCAAAGACTTAGTCTGGAGAATTTCGGATGGAATCAGTGCATAACAGAAACAATGTTTAGCCTTTGAATTACAGATGTACTCTACCTGATGGGCTTCTTGATAGTTTCCGTCTAACTAATTTCACTAACATTTGGTGGAGCCGAGGCAAAAAGTAAAAGATATTTGCCCAAGATTATCAAGCTGTAGGATCGAACTTGGAACTATAATTCTCAAGCAAATTTCTAAATTGATTGGCCAACCCGTATTTAAATGCTACCAACAAAAGTACGCACGTATGCACAAACATCCTTCATTCACAAAAAGATACAGACTAAAACTGAAAGACATTAACTAGAACAAAACACAGAATTAAAAGAATTGTGTGGCTTTCCAAAGCATTTTAAAGTCTTTCACGGTATTTTGAATTTTATTACTGAAATCCGTAATTATGGATGTGTCTGTATGCATATATGTATTTATATATATATGTGTGTGTGTGTGTTTGTGTGTGTGTAAATGAATGCATGTGTATATGTAAATATATATATGTTTATATATGTGCATATAAACGTATATGTGTATATATATATATATATATATATATATATATATATATATATATATATATATATATATATATATATATATATGTATATATATATATATATATATATATATATATATATATATATATATATATATATTGTTAGGAAATTATAAATTATTATGTGAAGTAAACGGGAAAACGGTTTTCATGCTGCAATGTAAGGGCGAAGTCCATTGTTAAAATGGGGGACGCTATAGTTATTAGCCAAAATTGAAACTATCACAAATTGACAAACTTTATAAATAGAGATAATTTTAGCCCCACCCAGTTTTTTTTTTTTTTTTGTGGCAGTCTTTCTGTGTGACAATTTTGTTCTATTGCATTCTGGAAGCTGTGAATGCCTGTTTGCTTCGTGCACTTTGTGGAATTGTTGAGCATTTGTGGAATTGTTTATACTCCAGGAATAGAATTTATTTTCGATAATTTCAATTGATTTTAATCGATTTAAATTTCATTTCTATTTGAAAATTAGTTATGAAACACGTGTAATCTTTTTATTATATTTATCTTATGATATTTACTTTACTTTATATTATACTCATCTATTGTGCTTTTAAATATTAATTTTTCTATATGTGATAGTGGATTTTCATCGATGAGTTCTTGAAACTTGGTTATTTTCCCTAAAACTATATATTTTATATATATATATATATATATATATATATATATATATATATATATATATATATACGTAAACACTCACACACGCACATATATATATGTGTGTATGTATGAAGATGAAAATATAAAAGTATATTGATGAAATTATGATCATCTCGATTAACTGCTGTCCTGTCAATGAGTCACTATAGTTCTAATTAACAGTTTGATTATCATAATAGACATTTTTTCTTCTTTTCTTTTGCACATAAAATTACGATTTTATCTTCACACTCATACACACACACCTTCATACATACATACACACATCCATCGATTACACATTCGACTGCATTACATCATTGAATACAGAAGTTTTACATTTAAATCTCCCCCCCCCCAGACACAAGCACATTGTGGTTCGCCCACACACACACACACACACACACACACACGCACGCACGCAAGAACATTGTAGTTTATTGATACTAATTCGTTATGTCATCTATTTTCCTATACGTTGTCGGTGTGGGTTTTTTTTCTTGTATTTGTGTTATTGTGTTTGTTATTGTTGTTGCTACTTAAAACCAGTCAGTTTTGATCGATCAGATCTATGAGCAAACGTGAGCTAAAGTAATGTTGTATACTAAAGACATTTGCTTCGCAACCAATCGATCTTGAGTTCGATCCCATTGTACAGAACATTTTGCAAGTGTCTTCTAGCGTGATCTCGAATAGGGCAAAGCCTTTTGAGTGCACGCAAGCCCCTTGCACAACCGTTTCTGATCCTGGGTTGTAAGTACTGACCCCTATTTGCAGAACAGAATGGCTCGACGGACAGATTAAAAACACACCGGTTCTTGAATGTAGCTGTTGTTGGCACTCCGTCGCTTACGACGTCGAGGGTTCCAGTTGATCCGATCATCGGAACAGCCTGCTCGTGAAATTAACGTGCAAGTGGCTGAGCACTCCACAGACACGTGTACCCTTAACGTAGTTCTCGGGGATATTCAGCGTGACACAGTGTGACAAGTCTGACCCTTTGAAATACTGGTACAACAGAAACAGGAAGTAAGAGTGAGAGAAAATTGTGGTGAAAGAGTACAGCAGGGTTCGCCACCATCCCCTGCCGGAGCCTCGTGGAGCTTTAGGTGTTTTCGCTCAATAAACACTCACAACGCCCGGTCTGGGAATCGAAACCGCGATCCTATGACCGCGAGTCCGCTGCCCTAACCACTGGGCCATTGCGCCTCCACTGAATGTAGCTATACCACTGGAAAAGAAGGTTCTACTAAAGACAGCAACCCGGTGAAAATACAATGGTCCTGATATTTTGTTGAACAAGGAAGAAAAAAAACCTTGCCCAGTCGTCGGGCTCAACTACCCCGATGTAAATGCTTAGTCTAGATTAGGATAAATGAGAACATCTATGGTGAACTAACGAAAATCTTTCAGCAAGCTTATATCCTTGCTATCGATTTACGGTTTTGCACTCGATTACGCAACAAGAGATTTACATAAAAGCCATGAAATTCCGGGTGTTTCCAAGAAAGATCACAGTAGACCGATTCGCATCGCCAAAATACAATCGATTGGTGGTACAGTGAATATTTGTAAAGCATTCCAAGCATTCTCCATCTGAGTTTCTTGGAATTAACTTATGCACACAATGGCCTGTGCATATGCTGCATAAAGGGTAATGAAAGGCACAATCCACACTTTTGTACTAGAGAGATCTGCACACATATCACATGGACACTAATTTATCAATGTGTGCGTGCGCACACAGACACAGACACACACACACACACACACACACACACACACACACACACACACACATATATATATATATATATATATATATATATATATATATATATATATATACATGAGTGTGTATAGAGAGAGATTGAGTGACTAGAGACAAATAGATAGATAGATAGATAGATAGATGAATATGTTGATATATAGACAGATATGTACGTACACACACGTATATATATGTGAATGTGTGTGTGTGTGTAGAGAGAGAGAGAGAGAGAGAGAGAGAGAGAGAGAGAGAGAGAGAGAGAGAGAGAGAGGCAAATAGATCAATAGACAGACAGATTGATAAATCGATAGATGGACAGATATGTTGATAGATAGATAGATCGATCGATAGAGAGATATTGAGTAACTAGAGACAAGTAGATAGATAGATAGATAGATAGATAGATAAATAGATAGATAGATAGATAGATAGATAGATAGATAGATAGATAGATAGATAGATAGATGGTTAGATAGATAGATAGGTTGGGAGTTTTGAAAGTAAGCGACACAAACTTGATAAGGTCAGTAGTAAGTTGACTAAGATCTGCCAGCAGTAATGTGCATCTCATCTCGTTTCACTGCAGCATTTACTAGCAGTTACACCTGCACTGTTGTTCCACAGGTGAAGTACAGTGAGATAATTAGCATAAACGTCAGAGACTACACTGCATTGTCGATAGCGCCATATTGCTTTCATATTTTCTCTTCTCCATCATTTCCTCCTCCAGCACCTCCTTTCACGTCGCCTCTTCCTCTTTACCTGAACAACACCTGCGCGTAAGCATTAGTGCCCGAGTACACACACACACACCGATAATACTAAGAGACATTATGACGGTGTGTGTGTGTGTGTGTGTGTGTGTGTGTGTGTGGATACAGATAGAGGAGATAGACAAACAGACATGCATAAATATATCTTCGTGTGTGTATGTGTGTAGCGGGAAGGAAGGAGATATAGACAGGTATATATGCATGCATCTTTATTCATACACATCTATATATATATCTATATATACATATATATTCATATCAATATATATATATATATATATACACACACACACATGTATGATATATATATGCGTGTCTTAGTTATAGATAGAGAGTGAAGAGGGAAGGAGGAAGCGATAGACACAAACAGAGAGAGAGAGAGAGAGAGAGAGAGACAACTAGAAGGCATGCAATTTGGTAAGTACTGAGAGAATTTGAACAAAGGAATAGATTGGTGGAAATGTAATTTGAATCTTTAAGTGAGAAAAAACGTTGAAAAGATTTGTATGGCTTTGTGCTATGGAGTACATATCTACGGCTAGAACGTAGATGTACTAGAAACAATATAATGTCTGTTGTAATAGACTGTAGAATTTGAGGCCTTGTGGTTTCATGTGATACATATACGATCATCAGTGGTGGAAGACCAATATTTTAATCAGTTTTACTGAATTTAGAGTGGTTCCGTGCTTTAAGAAGATAAAAAAGACAGAAACAAGCAGAGTGACCCAAATTAAATTGAATATATTCATGAACCCACTATCTTCAAGAGAATAAATGTGAAAGGAAATAGATTTTATAAAATGCCCTACTTCATCGCTAAGAAACTAGATTTTCTCATCATACTATATATAGAGTATACTATATATATATTCTTTTATTCATTTACTTCTTCCAGTCATTTGACTGCGGCCATGCTTGAGCACCGCCTTTAGTCGAACAAATTGACCCCGGGAGTTATTCTTTGTAAGCCAGGTACTTATATCATACCGTTTTGCCGAACCGCTAAGTTACGGGGGCGTAAACACACCAACGTCGGTTGTCAAGCGATGGTGGGGGTGGACAAACACAGACAGAAACATTATATATATATATATATATATATATATATATATATATATATATATATATATCAAAAGGATGTGTTATAATACTATTCCACAGCGATGCCAACAATCCAACATACCTCCATCATCAGCTGCCCCATGGATATCATTATGGTTTCGACATCTGGGCAGTACCATTTAATCCAGCGGTGTCAACAGCACTAAGATAAGCGTTGTTTGGGAACAAACAAACCAATCAACCAATATACGACGAGCTTCTTTCGGTTTCCGTCTACCAAATCCACTCAAGGCTTTGGTTGTCCCAAAGTGAGCGATACTGCAACCTCTGGGAAAGGGGTGGGTGAAAAGATCCCGTAGGGTGTTGAAAAAAGTGGGTTGTTAATGAGGTGGCCGTGTAAAAGCAACAAAATAATGGATTATTTAGGATAACCTGTATTTGTGAAACAGTTTTGAATTTGCCTCAGAAAGAAGTCTGTTTGTGGTGGTGGTGTGTGGAGGGGGTCACTAGAAATGTGGTTTGGGTGCCAAGGGGGCAGCCACTGTCCTACAGAATGCGAAGGACTCGAGTAAGCCTAAAACTTTCCCGTGCCAATGAAGGAGCCTGAAAGTAGCTGCACTTTATGCTAAAAATGCCAGCCAATTCTCCCTTAATTTACACCTTACAGAACCGTTTGAAGAAGCACACATTGGTTAGTTGTGATGTTGTGTATGGTATGAATAAAAAGATGGGGTGGTCACGTCTGGAACACGTTTAATCATTGATCTGTTCGAGCTGAGTTGACCAGCAGCTACCAGAATATTAACTGAACCTAAGGCGTCTTTAATTCCATCACCACCACTACTAATACTACTACTACTACTACAACTACTGCTACATACACCACCATTATTACTACCACGAACACCACCACCACCACCACTACTGGCGCCATACTCACCACACCACAAATAACACCACCAACACCACCGTTGCCATTACCAACGTCACTCCCATCACCTTGATAAACTCTCAAATATTTCTGGTAGATTCTGGCAGCTCTGAAACAAACAAACAAACAAACAAACAAATGAAATCTTTAATCTAGAACAGCCACGATCGATCACAAATGTTCTCTCATTATCTTACAATCAACTCTTCTAGCTCGGTCTATATATATATATATATATATATATATACATACATACATGTGTATGTATACATACATGTGTGTATATATATGTATACATGTATATATATATATATATATATATATATATATATATATATATACACAAATATCTATACATATATATATATTGTGTATGTGTGTGTATGTAAACACACACGCAAATGAGTATGTAGGCGTATGCGCGTATTGGTGTATATATATATATATATATATATATATATATATATATATATATATATATATGTATTCAAAGAAATGTATGTAGTTGCACGTGCTCGTGTATATTTATATATAATATAACAAATGTGTTTGTGTGTATATATGCGTTTGTGTACCACTTATTCCGCTTTCTATCGCTCTCACCTTGCATCTCTCTCTCTCTCTCTCTCTCTCTCTCTCTCTCTCTCTCTCTCCCTCTCTCTCTCTCTCTCCTCTCTCTCTCTCTCTCTCTCTCTCTCTCTCTCTCCCCTTCACAAATCAATTTGTCATTTTTTATTTAACCTCATTTTCGCTATGTCTAATTCCCGATGCTCTCATTCTCCTTTTTTAATCATAGATCTATACTTTCACACACACACACACACACACACACACACTCATTCACAAACAAACGCGCACGCTCTCTCACAGACAAATGCGCACATACTTACAAACACACTTACAACGCATATGTTCACCCATATACACTCACTTATACACATACATGCACACAAACGCACCAACACAAACATTGAGACAAACAAACACACACACACACACACACACACACAAAAGCAAATGCTTGTGTTTACTTGTGTGTGTTTGTATGTGTGTGTTTGTTTGTTATACGCAGAAGTAGCATCAGATTAAAGCAGACATCTATGTATCATACTTAAAGTAAATACTTCGTTGGAAGTCAATTTACTGCGATATTCATCCAGAGATAGCATCTCATATGGACATGCTATGTTTAAACACACACACACACACACACATATATATATATATATGTATCAACGGGAAATGAAAATCGTTCCAGCAGCGTGTAGCGAGAGCATTCGATGCATTTCGGCCTCTCTGCGCCTCGTCAATGGCATGTACTCACACCCAACCACATGCTTGGATGAGATTTGTCGTCTCCGATATAAGAAACGGGGAGTAAAATATTCACTGATATTGCGAATAACTGCTCGGTTGAATAAAATCCCGTTGTCTGCAATGGAAATCGTGATAAATCAAAATAGCCATCTAGATTTCATAAATATATCTTTGAAAGACAACTCCCGCCAAGGTTAACTTTATTTTTCTTAACCCCAGAAGGATTAAAAGCAAAGTACCAGTCAAATACTGGGGTCGATATTACCAACTAATCCTTTCCCCTAAAATTGCTGGATTATTCTTATAGTGTCAAAATATGAAACCATTATTATCGGAGATACACGCATATTCTTGCCATTTTCTCAGCATAATTCCTAAGACGTCTCTAACACATTCTCTGACGCACACTCCTAGATACATTTATCCAGAAACGCAAACACACACCGTCACACAAATACACATCGTCACTCTAACAGATAAGTGTGAATACATATATACAAAAATATACGCATGAATATACAACCGCATGGCACACTATTTCCGTCTGTCTGTCTGTCTGTCTGTATGTCTGTCTGTCTGTCTGTCTGTCTGTCTCTCTCTCTCTCTCTCTCTCTCTCTCTTTCTCTCTCTCTATCTCTCTCTCTCTCTCGTTCCTCTCATTCCTCTCGTTCATATACATAAGGCTTTTGCCTGTTTTCTTCCCTTTATCTTAGACTCTTACGAAATTCGTTTTTTTTTTTCCCCGAGCGTCCATTGTTCTCATCCATTTATCTTCATTATCAACATCTTACATCTGTAAGCGGCTGTAATCTCATTTGTTTTTTCTGTTTAATTTATTCTTTATCGATACAAGTAGAAATAATATCAGAACTTCATATAAACCCTTTACTTTATAAATACTGCTTCGAGACAAGCGTAGGTGTTTTATCTATTTCCAAATTTAGTCTTCATGAAGTGTGAGACCAAGCACCGTATTTTCTGGCATAAAAGTCAAGTCTTCAGACCAAAATTTACAACCAATAAAGGGGAGGTTGACTTCTACACTACATAAATACATAAATAAGCACTGGGGTCGATTCATTCGGCTAAAATTCTTCAATGTGGTGTTCCAGAATGGCCGCAAGCAAGTGAGTGACACATAAAAATTAAGATGAAACAATATCATACTTCCGCCTCTTCTGCTAGACATTGTATTTCAATATGACCCTAACATGGAGGGTAGTGGGGGGGGGAGGAGTTATATCAAGTATTGTCATCCATATTTAAGACAATAAAATTAAAATGATCGTTAATAAAAGCAGGTCAGGTGATACAGGTTGAGGCAGATAAGATCCTATGTTTTCGACGGCCATTTATATGACGTTAGTACAGGTAAGTCGTAAGATAACGTTACTATGACTTTACTATTTTCTTCGTTTACTATTTATGATTTAATAGTAAATGTTGCCTACAGCTGCAACATTTGTCAACTTGTAAAATATTAGGGATCTTTTTACGGCCCCTTGTATCTGTTTTATTTTCTTTCTATGGGCGTAGCATTAAGTTTAAATTCAGTTTCTATCTGGTGGAAAACGTGCGCTTCAATTTTATTTTGTGGCTCAAACAAATTCTCACGATTTAGTTTCTAGTATCTAGTTTGGATAATATATTATTATCAGTGATTCTATATCCGTAACCTGTTAAATAGCTCCGATTTCATCCCATCCTGGAGAAACGCCACCGGAAATATCTCTACTTTACAATATCTGAAATCCTATGACATTGTAAGAAGCTACTTCCGGAAAAGTATTTCCATTTTTAGCACAATGAGCGTTATCAATGTATTCCTCATTCTCGCATTGTGTGTGTGTATGTAGACACACACACACACACACACACACACACACAGAGAAACACACATGCACACACATGTACATACATACATACATACATACATACGCAGACACATGCACACATATACGCACGCACATGCACACACACACACACACACACACACACACACACACACACACACACACACATATATATATATATATATATATATATATATATGCATACACACAGACACACACATATAATTCGCCCCTATATATACGTTAAGATGTACAGAATGAAATATATTACACACGCACATATATAAAGAGAGAAAGAGACATACATATTTAAACTTACACGTATATATGTATATATGTATATAGATGTAAAGACATTGATACACGTAATGACATTTTAAAATAAAACTTGAATAATTGAAGGCAGCTCTTCCATCATGCTATGAAGTATATTTATTCTAAACCTTAATGACAAACAATTTACAATGCTTTAGAATCCATTACAGCGATATATCACGTGTTTAGAGATCTCATGCTTTATGTATAATTTTGTGTGTGTGTATGTGTGTGTATTCTTTTGCAGTTTTTCAAAGATGTCTTAATAATAATAATAACAATAATAATAATAATATGTTTAAAATTATGGTTATATTTCACACTCTAACACGACACCGACAATTACCAATTTCGATCGTTATGGACATATTCATATATATGTGTGCGTGTGTGTGTGTGTGTATTGCTCCTAAATAGTTCATGCTTTATTCTGAGAGGGAAGCTAATTAACTTCTGTCAATACGATAGCTGCAACACATTCACTTGTATAACACGCACACTATGCGTATGTGCGTGTGTGTATGCTGTGTGTGACTGTACAAATGTTTAAATATAGAGATGAATTTATGTAATAAAAGTACTTATAGAC
>NC_142941.1:51021330-51041330 GCF_046866305.1 Octopus bimaculoides
AATTTAAAAATTAAATAAATAGATAGCTAAAAGATACGTGTACAAAGTTAATATACAAATCCATATAGACACATACACGACACTCATTCTAAACACATGAACTTCACAAACTGTTACTCAGTTTCGTATAACCGTTCATCAGGCAGTTTTAATAATAGAAACTACTAAAGACCTTCTGTAGATTGTGATACTCTGAGTAACAGTTTAATAAAGTTTTTCTCAGCTTTAATAAAACAATATTTTGCTCCACCTTTGGTATTCGAGTACTATTTTCACCACTTTGCTTTACAGCTACGTGTTATTGGTAGTATTTGCGGTAGCAGTGGTTACACTGGTGATGGTGGAGGTAGTCACTGTGGTAGTAGTGGTGGTGGTGGTGGTGGAGTGGTTAGTGACAGTTATTATGTTGATAGCAGAGGTTATAGTGGCAGTTGTAGTTACTGCAGTAGTGTTGATGAAAGCTATTGTGATGGTGTTGGTGGAAGTGGTAGTTAATGCAGTAGTGGTGTTGGTGGTGGTGGTGGTGGTGTTGGTGGTGGTGGTGGTTATTATTGTGACGGTGGTGGCGGTGGTGGTAAAACTGAATAAGTGAGTGGGGGGAAGATTCATTTCAAGACGTCTTGAAACGAAAACAAAGAAACATTCCTAAAAGCCGGAACAATGGCAACAACAACAACAATTTTAATAACTACAATAAATAAATAAATAAATAAATGGAGAGTAAGGTAAGGGTAAGGAGCGAATCTGGGTGCGGCGCGTTTAAAGTTGAGATATTTCTTGAAGTATTTGTTATTGGTGAGTGATTTGGAGGAGGGGAGGGTGAGGTGGTGGTGGTGGTGGTGGTGGGAGGGGGAAATGGTGTTTGGATTAGAGTTACGGTGTAAGGAAGATAATGGGAGAGGTGAAGGGAGAGGAAGGTGTGTTGAAGTAAAACAGATGGATAGGTGGGCTGAAGGGGTGAGACAAGGAGAGAGAGAGAGGGAAGAAGGTACAGAGATGCAGGGAGTGAGAGAGAGATGGAGAGAGATGGAGAGAGATGCACAGGGAGAGATGAGGAAAGACGCAAGGAAAGAGAGAGAGAGAGAGAGAGAGAGAGAGAGTACTGGGAAACAGAGAGTCGCACAAGGAGAGAGAGAGAGGGGAGAGAGAGAGAGAGAGAGTACTGGGAAACAGAGAGTCGCACAAGGAGAGAGAGAGAGAGAGGGGGAGAGAGAGAGAGAGAGAGAGAGAGATGGAGGCAGGGAGACGGAGAGACGTAAAGCGAGAGCGAGAGAGAGAGAGCACTGGGAAACAGAGAGTCGCACAAGGAGACAGAGAGAGAAAGAGAGAGAGAGAGGGTTGGGAGACGGGAAGAGACGCAGAGTGAGAGCGACGGGAAGAGAGAGAGAGAGAGAGAGAGAGAGAGAGAGAGCGACCGGGAAACAGTCGCCCAAGGAGACAGAGAGAGAGAGAGGGCTGGAAGACGGGGAGAGACGCAGAGCGAGAGAGAAGGAAAGAGAGATACAGGACGACAAACGAATAGAGAGACAGAGAGAGAGACGGACTGAAAGATGGAAAGAGAGGAAGACGGGCAATGCCGCACCGAGAGACGAGGAGAAATAGGCAAGGGGGGGGGGGGCAGGAAGACGAGGATAACGACGGGCAGCGATATAGAGACACAGACAGACAGGCGGGCGGGCAGGCAGAGGACGGAATATGGACTGACAGATTATCAAGTGATTTAGTTGGCGAGTTTGAGCGGGTCAGGAATTGATGTAACTCAGAGGAGACAATAACACACACATTTTCATCTCGGAGTATAAAGATTCTATCTTCAAATGTATGTGTGTCTCTCCAAAGCCATTATTAAAGATAGGCGTGGCTGTGTGGTAAGAAGCTTGCTTCCAAACCACATGGTTCCGGGTTCAGCCCCACTGCGTGGCACAATGGGCAAATGTTTTCTACTAAGCCTTGGGTCGACCAAGGCCTTGTGAGTGGATTTGGTAGACGAAAACTGAAAGAAGACCGTCGTATATATATATATATATATATATATATATATATATATATATATATATATGTGTGTGTGTGTGTGTGTGTGTGTGTGCGCGTGTGTGTCTGTGTTTGTCCCCCCACTATCACTTGACAACCGATGTTGCTGCATTTACGTCCCTGCGATCTAACGGTTCGGTAAAAGAAACCGATAGAATAAGTACTAGGTTTACAAAGAACAAGTCCAGGAGTCGATTTGTTCGACAAAAGGCAGTGCTATAGTAGAAGGCACTCACCCACGGTGCCACACCGTGGAACTGAAATCGGAACCATATGGTTGGAAACCAAACTTCTCACCACACGGTCACACGTGCGCCTTTGGACAGTATGCAATCATTTGGGGAATATTTGGTATCTCTTTCTAGCAGGCGGTCCCTGTTTGCTTTCGTAAAACACAATCGGCCATAAATATCAGGTGGTTCAATGATTGCTAGAAAATTCTCTGAAGTTCACACAAGAATTTACACTGAGAACTTGTCACATTTTGGTGATTGTGAAAGTGGGAATCTATTTGTACGTATGATTCTGTGATTGATGCACACTGATGTGCAGATGGCAACGACAGCAATGCATTCGGTCTCAGCTGCTACCGTTGCCAATATTACACTTTCGAGTATTTTACTGCTTTCTTTAATATTTCTGTCTGCATGGTCGTGTACTTCAGGGTGGTGGTGTAGGTGTGGAGGGAAACAGGAGTGGGGGGAAGAGGAGTTTTTTTACGTGTCAATGTGTGTGAGTGTGTGAAGCACTGCAATTCATGTACCTGCTTCACAATGTTTTCTGTGTGTTTGTGTGTGTGTATGCGCGCATGTTTGTGAGTTCACGTAAGTGTGTGTGTGTTTGTGTGTGTGTGAGCACACGTGTGTGTTAATTTTTGAGTCTGCGAACGAGCTTCAGTTTTTTTTTTCTAAATGCATATAACACACGAACAGCTAGCTGTATAGATACCATACTAGAAATATATAAAAGAGAATATAGACAGACAGACAGACAGACAGAGAAATAGTTAGATAGAGAGAGAGAGAGAGAGGTAGTTAGACAGATGGATAGACAGATAGAGAGATAAATAGATAGATAGAGGTGTAAGGAGTTTGCTTCCCAACCACATGGTTCCGGGTTCTGTCCCTCTGCGTGGGTAAGTGTCTTCTACTATAGCCCCGAGCTGAGCTGAGCAAAGCTTTTTGAGTGGATTTGGTTGACAGAAACTGTAAGAAGCCAGTCATGTATACACACACACACACACACACACACACACACACACACACACATGTTTATGTGTGTGTGTGAGTGACTGTATTTGTCTGTGTTTGTCGCCCCATCACGGCTTAATAACCTATGTTGTGTTTACGACTCCGTAACTTAACGGTTCGGCAAAAGAAAACCTATGGAATAAGAACCAGGCTTAAGATAAAAATAAGTCGATTCGTTCTACTAAAATTCTCCAAGACGATGCCCCAGCATGGCCGCAATCGCGTGCCTATATGAGTAGAAAAGATACATACATACACAGAGAGAGCGCGCGCGTATGTGTGTGTGTGTGTGTGTGTGTGTGTGTGTGTGTGTGTGTGTGTGTGTGTGTATCCAGTAAGCTATAGATATTGAGATATCACTCATATATGCATATACGTTCATAAATATGGTGACCGACAGACAGAAACACAGGCAGACTGACAGATGGATGGATGGATGGACAGACAGACAGATAGACGACGGACAGAGAAATATATACAAATTATCTTTAATAGTGAGCTCATAAGAGGAAGCGATGTACTGAAGACATTTCTTTGGGGACTCTGAATTTGGAGGGATTAGGGAGAGAGGGAGGGAGGGCCGAAGACCTCATCATCCTGAAAACCTGACTAACAAGTTTGCAGCATTGTGCATTCCACCAAAGGAACTTAGGGGCCAGCATACACACACACACATATATACATATGTGTGTGCATGGATGCAGACACAACACACACACACACACATATATATAAGCAGATGTTAAAGAGTGTGAAAGAATAAACGGTGAATCAGAGGGAAAATGGCGGTCGAATACGAGAAACGTATCTGAATTCTAATTTTCTTACATACCTATCATTCTCCATCTTTGCAACGCTTGTCTATTTAAACTCTGCCGTCGCCGCCCTCGTTTCGCTCCTAACAACGATAGCAACCCTTAACACTGCCGTCGCTGCCCCGCCGCCCTGCCCCGCCGACGCCACCACCGCCTACCACCAGTGTCTTCATTGCCATCGTTAGACTCTTTAACAACCCGATTCCCCGTTTTATTTCGTTTGCTTCTAGGATTTTCCTTCTCACAACGGTATCGTGTTCGGAGACTGTGTAGTCTTAATTGCATATATGTGTGTGTGTGTGTGTGTGTGTGTGTATATATATATATATATATATGTACACACTTACTCACGTAGATGTCAATATATATGTGTGTGTGTCTGTATATATATATGTACACACATACTCACGTAGATGTCTATATATATATATATATATATATATATATATATATATATATGTGTGTGTGTGTGTGTGTGTGTATATATATATATATATATATATATATATATATATATATACCCACGCACACACATATATATATATATGTATATGCACACACACATACGTAGATATGCATCGATGTATATGTGTGTATATATATGTACATATATACACACACACACACGTAGATATGTGTCTGTATAAACGTGAGTTTGTGTATATTCTTTTATTCTATTACTTGTTTCAGTTATGTCGCTGTGGCCATGCTGGAGCACCGCCTTTAATCGAACAAATCGACCCCAGGACTAATTCCTTGTAAGCGTAGTACTTATTCTATCGGTTTTTTTCCCAAACCGCTATGTGACGGGGACGTAAACACACCAACATCGGTTGTCAAGCGATGGTGGAAGGGAACACCTTAAGAATAGACCTAACTCAAATATTTTAGTCAGTTCTGTGTCCCTTTATAAAGAAGGGTCGATCGTAGCTGAAATATCTTTGATCATAGGCCTGCCCAGTCGGGGGCTGGCGACCTTTTGCTAAATAACAGCAACATGAATAACAACAACGCGAACAACAATACTATTTCCTCTTGGTGTGAAACAAAACCTATAAACCTATCAGTCCCTCATCAATTGTGTATTGGATAAAAGTTAAGATTGAAGAATTAATTCCCCATAATTTGGTTGCTAATAACAGAGTCTTTGTCGAAGAGGAGGCGTATCCATGATGTTAACCATTTTAATATCTGAATATTGGACTTGGCACATAGAAATTACATGTATACATGGCAATTAGATTTCATTTCCTTACTACTATTAAAGATATCGATCTTGACAAGTGATTGAACACCGAGTGGAAGATGGCGTTGGTGGTGATTGGTGATGATTGGTGGTTGGCAACGGTGGCGAGAGTGATTGATTCTTATGATGGCGATGATGATGGTGGAGATGTCGATTGTAATGGCTGTGATGATGATGGCGGTGGTGGTTGTTGTTGTTATGGGGATATTCATTGTGATTGTGGTGATGATGATGATGATGGTAATGGTGTTGTGACGTTTATTGCAATGTTATCAGTGTTGGTTCTTACTGAGGTGATGATGATGATGACGATGAGGGTGGTGATTGGGATGGTGGTCAGGGTGAGTACGATGTTAATGATGCAGATGATGATTGTGATGATGGCGATTGTGATGATGATGATAATAATGATGGTGACGATGATAATTGTGCTTATGATGATGATAAAATAATTCTGATTGACTAAATGCCGTTGATGGTTAATGGTTGATGAATTTTGATGTAAGCTGGCTTTTATCGTTGGTGGTGTTTAATGTCTGGTGGCTGATGTTGTTTGTGATGATGACTGGTGATAGGTGATTATTGATAAAGATTGGTGATCGATGGCTCGTATTGGTCGGTGGTCGATGCTTATTATTTTTACTGCTCTTGCTAATTAACACTAGGTGGTAGTAATTATGTAAGTGGCGTGGCGGTGGTGGGAGAGGTGGTAGTGCTTATGATGATAAACTTCGTTATCGTAGAAATGGTGTTGCTGATCTCGTTCGGGATGGAGGTTACTTAATTCTGAGACACAGTTGTTATCGTTTATCCTCACACTTCAAATTCCTTCTTCCGATTCACTACTTCCGTTTCCTACTTACTACCCCTATCTTATTCTCCTGTTTCATACTTTCCTTTCTGACTTAACAAACCATGTGAATGACTTGTGGCATACGTGCTGATGATGGTTACGATGATGATAAAAGTGATGATGTTGATTTATATGTGAGTATGTGCGCGGTAAAATAGTATATCTTATACGAAACATCGTGAATTGCAATATCTCCAGTATTTTTTCTCCTTATATATATATATATATATATATATATATATATATATATATATATATATATATGTATATATATATAAGGAGAAAAAATACTGGAGATTCAGTATACACCATGTGGCAAAACTACGAGTTGAAAAGATATGAAAAACATTCGAAACGAAGGCATTTCTCTTCCACTTTTTATATATGTTTTCCACATATTTTCAACGATATATATATATATATATATATATATATATATATATATATATATATATATATATATATATATATATATATATTCGTAGTATGCCCTGACGCAGTATTTGCTACCAGATATACACGACACAGTGGTCTTGTTCAATATTCTACTCCTATTACGTGTTGCGTTATAACTGTATTATCCAAACAGGACATTTCACTTGCAACGACTGAAGATGATTATATTTGCGTAAAAATTTGCTGCGTAACCACTTGAAACGTATGTATTAAATGCATTCTAACACGCGCGCGCTAAGAATATACAGTTCGGCCATCGTAAGTAGCAACAGTAACATGTGATCTGAAACAGAATCGGGAACCAGCGAAACTTGAAAATCATTTGCGTTCCCGATGACATGAAATCATTAGCATCACTGTTACCACAACATTACACCACTACTACCATTACACAAAAGCCAATACTACATTAATACTATATATCTGCAGCACGCTTTCACTACTACAGCACTACAGCAACACCACAACGTTACGTTAGTACTACACCAACATTACCACAACACTAACCTATATCGTGTGTGTGTGTGTGTGTGTGTGTGTGTGTGTGTGTCCGTGCGTCCGTGTGTATGTGTGTTAATGTGTGTGCGTGCTTGTGTGTGTGTGGGTGCACCAGGAAGTTCATTTATTCATTATGAATCAGCGAAATGTCTTGAGAAGTAATTCGATCTGCTAGAAACAATAACAAAATTCCGTCCAAATCACACCCTACAATCTTAAAATTAAAAGGCAAACGGGTGTATGAAATGCATACCGCACGCCTGCTTAATATTATCCTCCTGAGAATACAGTGTTTAGGAGGAATAAAATGTGGAATGGTCATAACTGGAACGCTACTGGGACTAAACAACAGCCAATATACAATGTTTCATCTTAACGACTTCTTGTCACGCCTAGATATTTCTTTTACAGATAATTTCTTTCACTTTCTCTCGTTTTTTTGTTTTTTTTTGTACCCATAAAATAGTCCACGGCACCACGACGATAACTAGAACAAGAACCTCAATAATAACAACACCATCAACAACAACAACAACAACAGCTATGACAATAACGACGACGATGACAAAAGCGCCAAAGAGCAAAACCAGTACAAGAATAGGGCGGGGAGAGGCGCGGGGGTGGCGGCTGTGGAAACGTGGTGGCGTAGCTGCTGCTGCTGTTGAGGTGGCGGTGGTGGAGAAGGCGGCGGCGGTTGCTAGCTAAAGAAATTCCAGAGCAGCAGTTAAGAACGAAACAGAACATTGAAGGGGAAAAAAACCACACACCCCACCTACATCACCGACTCTTCGTCCCTCCTCACCACCATCCCCAACACACACACATACATACACGTCCTTATTCCCACAGCTATTTACTCCTCTCCCCACCCCTGCCACCTACCCAACACCACCCCATACCCCTCCCACCTATTTTCTCATATTTGCCATCTTCGGAAGCTGTTCCTCTTTCTTACTTCGCTGCTGTCAATGTGGTTATTGTTGTTTGTTGTTGTTGTTGTTGTTGTTATTGTTATTGCCGTAATCGTCGCCATCGTGGCCTCCATCCCCCCTCCACACGCCCTCCGCCCCTCTGGCGGGGTACATCCACCATCACCACCACACCACTACCATTACTGCAACATGGCTTTACAACTACCACTGCGACGGCAGAATCGTTAGCATGCCGGACAAAGTGCTTAGCGGCATTTCGTCCGTCCTTACGTTCTGAGTTCAAATTCCGCCGAGGTCGACTTTGCCTTTCTTCCTTTCAAGGTTGATTAAATAAGTACCAGTTACGCACTGGGGTCGATGTAATCGACTTAATTCCTTTGTCTGTCCTTGTTTGTCCCCTCTGTTTAGCTCCCTTTGGGCAATAAAGACATAAATATTTGCATGGTTTCCTTAACCTATAGCTATGTTTGGCCCCTCCACCTGCAACCTTTGATATCTTTAGTGGGTTCCAGTCTACTACAACCATTCAGGTCAGGCCTACTATCTAAAGAACCCTTTCTCCCTTTTTCTAGCCTTGGAATTTCATGGAATGAAGTTAAGGGCACTGCTCTTCCCTCCTGACAAGAAAATACAAAATAGTAACCATCAGCGCTACCGCTACCACTACCACTACCACAACAACCACAACTGTTACCACTGCCAACATACAAACACCTTCACTACCAATACCACTGGTTATACCACTGCCAACACTAACATTGCCACTAGCACCCCAGTTTATAGTAGCTCCTCCACCGCTGCCGCCGAAGCTTCCGTTTCAACTGCTACTCGAACTGCTATCATTACCTCCACTAACAACCACCACCTATAAAACGTTATCATCATCATCATCGTTAACATGAGCAGCAACGGTGGCGCGAAGGCGGTGGTGGGGCGGCGCTGTGGCGGCAGCAGCAGCAGGCAACGTAGCCAAGTCAGCATCTTCATCATCGCCACCAGCTCCCCCATCACTATTGATAACAGCGTCAGCGGCACCAGTAGCAGCAGCAGCCACATTCCATGCATTCTCTCTGACCGAGAAAGAGTCGATAGCAAGTAAAATTACGATATTGTGACAACAACAACAACAACAACAACAACAACAGCTGCAGCAATAGCAGCAGCAGAAGCAGCAGCAGCAACAATAACTGCAATAGTATTAACAGTGACAGCAGCAACAATAAAACCTGCAACCGCAGCAATACCGACAGCAGCCTAACACCAACAGCGACTGCAGCTTTATTGGGTGCAGCAGTAACAACGACAACAGCTGTAACAACAAAAAGAAAATGTTTCCTTTTAACATTAGCAATGATAAAGGCAATAACAGTGCTGTAACAGCAACTGTAACATCAGTGACACGGCAACGACAGCAGTGTAACTACAACGGCGGCACTATAACAACGGCTGCAGTGTAACAATGACAATTGTACAGTAATAGAACAGGCGCACTGTAACAATAATAAAAAGAACAGGCAGTGTAACAATAGCGTCTTACAGTAATGCTGTGACAAGAGCAATGTGACAAAAACAGACACAATAACTCAAAAATAGCTCGGTAACAACAAATGTGACTAGAACAGTTGCAAAAGAATTGTAACAGCGTCTTGCAAATAGTGTTGTAACAATAGCGCTGTGACATAAACAGTAATACAATATCACAGTAACAAAAGCTGTGACGAGAACAGTTACAAAGAATAAGCGCAGTAATATGAATAACATGGGGCAGATGTTGTTATGACCGTGACCGCAATTGCTAAATAATAACTGATGTAACAAGATTGAAACAACAGCAAAAGTAGCTGCTGTAACATGGGATTTAATAACTAAGAACATCAGAAACAATGGCAAAACGTGTAGCAGTAATGGCGTTAATATCAACAGTAAACAACAATAGCGTTCTGCTAGAACGCCATCTGTAACAGGAATAGTAGCATCAGCAGCAGTAACGGTAATTATAATATTAAGAGGAGCTGTAAAATGAACAGATAAAACAAGAGCAGCAAGTGTAGCGATTGCAGTAACATGAAGAATAACAAAAAATATAAACATTAACAGATGCAACAGGATGAGATACAGCGGGAAGAAGAGAGAATGATAGCAGCTAGATTAGTAACGATAACAACAGGGATAGAATAACAGTGATTAGAAGAACTAGCAAGAATGACAACCATATGAAACAATGAAACAACAGGGGTCCCTGTAGACTTAGGGATGGGGGGGACCTAGTTTAGTACAAGAGGGACCGTTTGAGATATATGTAAGCAAATCATAAATAAAAGACAAGATGAAGCAATAGAAATCAATTAGACGTGCAGAGTGAATGTATTAGATTGTTGCTCAGTGAAAGTTTTAGATGGGAAAATAGGAGTAGAGGTGATGTTTCGGGCATTGGCTCTTCGTCGGAATGAGAGAAAGAGGAGAAAAAGTAGGAAGGAGTAGATAATCCGGAGAAAGGCACGTGGATCATTACATGGCCGATGTGTGTGTGTGCGTGTATAGCTGATGTCATAATAATTTAGAAACTGTCGAGAGAACGTGAAATAATTCTTTTTTAGAACAGAGAGCTATGAATAATAGCATGGAAATACTGGATTGAAAGCCCTATTGAACAGAATAGGTCTATTGGATAGAGAACTGCTTGTGGGACACGAACCCACTTATCTTGTAGACATGACTTTGATATTTTTTATCCAAAGGATTTATCAGCTCAATATTTATATGCTTTTATTAACACAGAGAAGAACCGATCAGGGCACGTCGTCGGTAAGGTCGAAGACTTTGAAAAAAGAACTTTGGGAACCAACCAACTCAGTGATCAAACCTATCGATTACTTCTTTAGTTAACTAAGTGCTTGGTAATAAAAACAAAATTAAATACAACTCCTTTGCGATATGACCTTCCCAATGTATAAAACACAGGCACTAAGTGAGTGTACGCGTTCGCATATATACTGGTGTGTGAAATGAAAAAAACTATGCAGACTCCAATAACAAACACTGAGCATGTGTGTGTGGGGGTGTATATATGTGGTGGGGGTGTATGTATATGATTCCATCCATCCAACTGAGAAGCACACACACACACAGCCACACGCATATACAAGCATGCGCACTATGAGCTTCGGTACAGTTTCTTCCGACCAAATTCCATCGACAAGTTCCTGAATGGTTAACCTGAGGCTCTGACGATAGGACACGCTTGCGTAACTTTCCACCTCACTTTGACTTCATCCGTTACCGATCATCATGCAGCCAGTTTAACACAATCACGCAATCCGGGCTTCTAGGATGCCTTTCGCAGAATCCAGGTTGTTTCAAGCACAGAGGCCAGGTACCCCCTTTTCCTCCCAACAATTACAAAGACGTCAAAAAAGGGTCATAAAAGTTTCCTTGACAAAGCCATATGAAAACAACTTTAGTTTTTCGAAAATATTTCTTGTCTAGTTTTGAGCATATAATATCGTTTAAGAGGATGACGATGATTATGATGAAAAGGTAGCGCTGATGGTAGTTGCGTAAGTGATGATGCTGGTTATTGTTGTGATGGTGATGCTGGTGGAGGTGTGGTGATGTTGGTGGAAATGAAAATAGTGGTGCGGTGATTCAGAAAATATTGATGGTAGTGGTGGTTGAGGCTGTTGATCTCGTTTTTGTTATTTTTGGGGGATGGTGTTGAAGGTACTGGTGGTGGTGGTGGCTGTATGAGTTGCGATGCAGTTTGGCAGTTTGTTGTGGTTGCTGCTGTGGTGGCGGTGGTGGTGATGTTAAGTTTTGCTGCAACATAAGAAAATTAGGTGAGCGCGCGCGAGTGCGTATGTTTATATGTGTATGCATATCTATATACGAGTATGTATGTGTGTATATTAAGTATTAGTGTGTGTGTGTGTTCGGATTCATATAACCTCGCGAATGTGTATAAGGGGTGGGTGGGAAACCAAATGGGTCGTGGTAACAATTGATGTCGGTGGGTACGATACAGAACGGGGAGAGGGGGCAAGGAGCATGATGTAATAGCAGGCGGAGTGGTGGAGAAGGTGCTGCAAGCGGGTGGGGCGATGGGTGCGGGGTAGGAATAATTGAGTCGGCGGCTTTTCCGGTTTATTTCAAGGAGTTCGATTTCCATTGTTCTATCATAATATTAAATGATAGCTTGCTATTATCTTAGCTGTTTGCTGCAGTTACAATAGCTAAAAATCATCATGGGTGTGGTGTGTGTGTATGTAGGGGGTGGGGGTGAAACACCTCCCCACACCTTCGCCACCACCATCACCACTATCATCATTACCACCAATGAAAACAATGACAGGAACCAATCAGGAAGCCTGTACGAGGTCGATCGACATGCAAGAAATAACAGCCAGAAATCTGGCTCGGATTTGAACTGTATTGTCTTGCTAAATAAAGAAAAAATAAAGAAAAAAAGTGGTTATATTGGTGAGGGTAGTCTTAGGTGCAATACGCCTCATTTAAAAAGACAGGATGGTCGTGGATAGAGCGCCAAACAACATCTATTATTGACGACACCGCATTTACACTACCTTCAACCAACGCCACCCACCGACACAAATTCCAATACTACCAAAACCACCACCACTACTACTACTGCCATCTACTACTGCCATCAATACAATCAACGCTACGACCACCACCACCACCACCACCACCACCACCACTACTACAACAGCTACCATTGCTACCACTGCTGCCGAGTTCTTGTGCTACTTCCCCAATTCCAGTGCACAAAACACCTCATTACCTTCCAAACCGGTACACACACACACACACACACACACACGCACGCACACATGCATACACACATGCATACACACACAGATACACACATACATGTAGATACGAGGAGCAATCATACGCAAACATACTAAAAACATATAGACGTATATATATATATATATATATATATATACACACATACACAAACATCCTAAACACACACCATACACACACACACATACTCACACACACACACACACACACACACACACACATATATACATATATATATATATATATATATACACACCACATATTTACATGCATACACTCATAGAATACAGCCATACATGCATACATACATGCATACATACATGCATGCATACCACCACACATGCACGCCCCACCAAGCACAAGTCATACCGACACACAGTAATTCTGTCAAGCCTCGTAATATTTGTGTCATGAGTCAGATAGACTGTCTGTCGTAGTAATAGTGGTGGTGGTGGTGGTGGTGGTGGTGGCGGTGGTGATGGTGGTGGTGGTGGTGGTGGTGGTGGTGGTGGTGGTGGCGCTGGCAGTGGTAGTAGTAGGAGTTGTGGGGAGGGGTGGTAGTGTGCATAGGTACACAGGGTTTATATACGTTTATATACATACATATACAAACATACATATATATACATATATATATGTATTCCTGACAGACTTTTCTCATTTCGAACACTTTCCTCCACACACACACTCACACATACACGCTCAGAATCACACATGCACGCACATGCACGCACACACACACGCGCACAGACGAATACATTAAGCTCCAGCCTTTGTTTCAATCACCAGGATGCCCTAAATATGTGTGTGTGTGTGTGTGTGTGTGTGTGTGTGTGTGTGTGTGTGTGTGTGTGTGTGTGTGTTCGCACACGTGGCTCTTATGCGTCTTTTGTTCTTTAACGAGCAATCGCGCCATCTCTTTTTCTCTCTGAGCATGGAGGCTTTCATTCGCTTCTCTATTGCGATCTATATCTATCAATCTGTCTCCCTCTCTTTCTCTCCCTATATATATATGTGTGTGTGTGTTTGTGTTTGTGTGTCTGTGTGCGTTCCCAGACACACGTGTATCTATGTATTTATCTAGCTATCCATCTAACCACCCCGATCTATCAGTATATATCGATTATATTTACCCAATGCTTTTCTCTGTGTGTGTGTGTGTGTGTATGCGTTGTGTGCATTGATATATATATGTGTGTGTGTGTGTGTATGCATTATATATATGAGTGTGTGTGTGTATCGATCGAGCTATGTATCATATCTACCCATCTCTTTATCAGCATAGCTTTCCCTCTTTCTACACACATAAATGTAAACACACACACACACGCACACGAGTGCGGGCGAGGGTCTGTATGCATTTGTGTATATACGTGTGTGGGGGGAGGTGCATGTGTGTGTGTGCGCTCTCCCGTCCTCTCTCTTCTTCTCACTGTTACATCCCAAACCTGACATACTTTTTGCCATATGACATACATATTACATAACTTCACAATTATTCTGACGCTCTTCCGAGTACATCCACCTCGCCTCACACAACACCAGGCTTTTCCAACAGCCATACAATTCCACTATACACCCTCTACTTTTCTTAACTCTTCTCTCTCTCTCTCTCTCTCTCTCTCTCTCTCCCTCTCTCTCTCTCTCTCTCTCTTCCTCCCGTCTCTTTCTCTCTACCCACTTTATACATGCACACCACACACATCATCACACACACACACAGACACTAACGCTCACACACTCATATCTCCTTTTTTTCCTCTTCTCCAGCTCTCCCCCTTTCTCTCATATATATTTATGTCCTTCTCTCTTTAAGCATCTACCTACCCATCCGTTAACTCAATCCGCTCTCTCTTTCTCCCACATATATGTGTATAAACACACACACACACACACACACACACACATATGTTTATATATATTGTGTGTGCGTATAAAGTCCACGTTGTGTTTAACATTAGTAAACGAATATTGTTTTTATCTTTGAACTTTCTTTCAATAGCATCACGAACCATTAAAATGTAGCATAATAAAAATTTATTACATATAAAATCATACCAATGTTTGTAAATAGAGGAGAAAGAACATTCTGAGGTTCAACCCACCTTTTATTTTATATGCTCGTCCAGTCATCACCTCCTCTCCCTCCCTGTGTGCGTGTGCGTGTTCCGTATGCGTCTAAATGATTTAAACGTTTTATTGTAGTTCACTGTTCGCCTCCGTGCTATACTGGAGAGCGCATTGGCAATGGATTGTCGCTTGATGAAAGCGTCATGCAGTCACTTCCATGGTCAAGATATGACCTCGAAATATGGTTTCGCTTTTTTTTTTTGATGTAACTCTTGCTTTTCTTCTTTTGTTTTGTTCGCAAATACTCGGCGGACCCCGATATCTACGTGCATCTGTGTGCGTGTGTGTATATAAGTATGCCAAAGCGCATTTAATGCTCAAATATGTGAAAAATAACTATTACGTTTATGTCGACGTATATGACGTATATATCTATGTATGATAATGCATATATGTGCGTGTGTATGCATATGTCTATAAGTACATATATGTATCCGTATAAATATCTAGGTGTATATGTATTTATATATGTACATATATGCATACTTATGAATTTGTGGATGTATATGTATTTATATGTGTGTGTGTCAGAGAGAGAGAGAGGGGAGAGAGAGAATATTATCTGAGTGCATATCTGGGTGTGTGTGTATGTGTGTGTAATATCTATAAAGGAGAATAAGCAATATCTAAGAAGACTACCTTAAAAAACCTGACATATTTATTACACAGTTGTTATATAATTCCTCCTATACGTTTATTTAACGATTGTAGTCCAACAAACCCGTATCCGGGTATTGCAGCAAAATGACAGTAGTTAACTCTATTTCCTAACGTTCATATTTCTGTATTCATTACTCGGTGTCCCTTCTAAATTGTCACATTATTTGCTGTATTTTTCTTGTAAATTACAACATTAGGTATTGTTGCTGTTACAGTTGTTGTCATTGTAAATATTGCATTTCCTCGACGTCCTGAAATCTTCTTTTCAAGCGGGATTTGAATTTGGGAAAAAGTTAAAAAAAATTCATAAGGGCCGAGATCTGGGGAATACAGTGGCTGTCGGACCTGGGGACTGTTGTACCTAGTCAAAAGCTGCTGAAAGCAGTTTTGGCCCAAACTTCGTATACACGTGTTTCATACCCAAATCTTCAACGATAATGGTCTGAAGCGTAACTAATCTACATCCTCTGATAATTCACGGATGGTGATTCGAGATTTCCCCTCACAGCTTCACGCACATCTGCGATGTTTTTCTCAGATCTGCTGGTTGCGGATCTCTCAGAACGTTCGACACTATCGACATTTTTTCGCCTCATACACTCCTCTCCATACACTTTCTGCTTCTTTGCGTAGGCCTCTGATCAGGTACCTCCAAGCTTTTGACAACATTTGATGCATATTCAAGGTCAATGCGACGATCACACGCTACACACGTTCCTACTAAGCACTGCTGTAAACAGCAGAAGTAAGCCAGAACGTTAAAACTTAGTGCACAAGGTCAATCTGCGCCAAGTGGTTTAACTTTGCGTGCTTTAGCTTTGTTACTATGGCAACATTCCGGATACTTATTGGTCAGACTACGTATACACAAGTATACACAGAAACATACTCATGCACACACACACACACATATATATAGAGAGAGACGCATGTGTCATTATGATGCTTGTTTCTCCAGCAATGTAGTTAGTTTGGTGTTCCGTCCCACTGCATGGCACCTTGTGCCGATCAAATCCTCGTGAGAGGAATTAGTAGACGGAAGCTGAACGAAGTCTGTCCTATATATATATATATATATATATATATATATATATATATACATATACATGTGTGTAAGTGTGTGTGTGTGTGTGTGTGTTCATGTGCCTATGTGTGTGTGTGCGTGTGTCCTACCACTGCTTGACAACCAGTGCTTGCTTGTCGATATCTCCGTCACGTAGCGGTTCGACAACAAGAGACCGACAGAGTAAGTACTTGGCTCAGAAAATAAGTCTGTGCGTCGATTTGCTCGATCAGAACCTTCACCAAATCTTCAAGGTGATGCTCCAGCATGGCCGCAGTCCAATGACAAAAGCAAGTGAAATATAAAGATACTCCCTCACTTGTCCGTCACGCACTGCGCCTTTCTTTCGCACCACCGCCAACACCACCACCACCACAACGACAACGACAACCACCACCACCACCACCACAACCACAACCACCACCACCACCACCACCACCACTACAACCACCACCACCGTTCCACCACCACCACCACTACAACTACCACCACCGTTCCTTTCTCTTTCATGATCGCCAATCATCTCGTTCTCCCCATTCGCTATATCTTTCTCACTCTGCCATCCTCCCCGATTCACTCTGTCTCGTGTTCTTCATCCCCATACTCTCTCATCTCTACATTTCTACATTCCCCTCTCTGTCTCTCTCTCTTTCTTTCTTTCTCTCTCTCTCGTTCTCCTTCCGTATCTCCCACCTCTACCACTATCCATATTCTATTGCCATCTGGTTGTTGTGCTAATTCAGCCATTCAGTGATCCACTTAGCTATTATTGTAAATGTGTGACATAATTCTTTCATTATTGATTAACTTATCAATACATACATATTTAAACACATCCTAGACGCATTTCCTGACAACACTCACACACACACACACACACACACACACACACACACACACACACGCACGCATTTATATATATATATATATATATATATATATATATATATATAACCTGTCAGCTGAGGAGGTTAGAGCCTCGTGTGAATATCATGGTTTCAATTTCCATATTGGCTAGCTTTCAATTATTTTCAAGCTGATGTCCCAGCAGAGCTCTACTCCAATGGCTGTAACTAATAAGTGTGAGTGTGTGTGGCTTTACACACACACACACACACACACACACGCGCATACACACACATTATTTGCTATTAGCCCAATAGCTATCGTAACTCAAGTGCTAAGAGTTTCGTGTCACTGCTCTTCTAATCTTGATATTCATTCGTACAATCATCAAGGCCTTTGAATCGCTCGCTATACGTTCTCCGCAATTAAAACAATGCAACATGCTCTGATTGTGGGGGGAATATTACTTCTTTGGAGGAAAATACTTCCTTGTCTACTCTTTCTTCTTCTCCCTCATTATCTTCTCTCTCCCGCCTCTCTCTCACACACACACGCACACACACACACACACACACACACACACACACACACACACACACACACACACACACACACCTGTTATTTTAAGAAAACCAATCCCCCCACCCAAATATTAGGTATTGAGCCAGTATTACCTTGGATGACGCCATCCCTTCACCAGGCTAACATAACCTCTAACTAATATATATATATATATTCTATTATTCTTTTACTTGTTTCAGACATTAGACTCCGGTCATGCAGGAGCATCGCCTTAACGGTTTTTTAGTCGAAGAAATTGACCCCAGAACTTATTCTCTGTAAGCCTGCTACATATTATATTGGTTTCTTTTGTCAAACCGCTAAGTTACGGGGACGTAAGCATACCGACATAACCTAAAACCATGTGGTTGAGATGCTTGCTTCTTACCACACAGCCACGCCTGCACCTGTAGTTGCTTTTATGCCAAGTCATAATAAAGTATTTCACATTAGGAATCCTTGCAAAACAAATTCATAAACCTAACGTATTTATTATTCTTCTACAAGAATACTCTTCGCGGAGGCTTTGAAGTTTCGGCTTTCTTAACCCTCATCCGATGAAGAGTAAAAGCAGGGCTGAAACTTCGAAGTCACCATCAACACTATATTTATGGAAGAAGTAGGTGTATACACATAATCCATGTTTAATGGCTTCCGTCTCTCTCCTTCCTTCCTCCTTCCATCTCTCTCTCTCTCCTCTCTCCCTCCCTCCCCCTCCCGTCTCTCCCCCCTCTCTCTAGTGGTCATACAGACTCCATTTATTCTCCTGACTCTCGTTTCTCATTCTTTTGCCTTGTCTTGAAGTGTACAGCTGTGAGTGTTTAGGTCTGTTTATGTGCGAGCCAGGCGGTGTTTGCCATAGAATGGTAAACATACGTGACGGCGTTTATAGACCTAAGTAGGTGGGTATATATATATATATATATATATATATATATATATATATATATATATATATATATATATATATATATATATATATATATATATATATATATATATATATATATATATATATATATATATATATATATATATATGTATATATATATATATATATATATATATACATACACACACACACATATATATATATGTATGTATGTCACTATACACACACACATATATAAGAGTGAATGTCTATATTCTCAAAGACATACACGTAACGACTTACATATGGTTTCTTACGCATATTTATACCTTCCATGTTTCTTCGCCTCTCTCTCTCTCTCTCGCTATATATATATGTGTGCGCATGCGTATATGTGTGTGTGAATGTGTGCATGTGTGTCTACGGACAAATGTGCATGTTTTGGAATAGGGGTGGCGTATATACATACCCGTTGGCACACAATATGCACAGACATAACGGTTGATGCGGGGGTGTTTTTGTCACTGAGTCTGCTTACGTTTTGTCCTTTACGCAATTACCGCTATTACGTATGGACAGCACAGAGAGAGACATAGAGAAGGGGAGGGGTGGACGGACGGACGGACAGACAGAAGATAGATAGTAGATAGATAGATAGACAGACAGACAGATATGTATATATATATATATATATATATATATATATATATATATATATATATATATATAGACAGATAGATAGATAGATAGATAGATATTGATAGATTGGTAGGTAGATAGATAGATAGATAGATAGATAGATAGATAGATAGATAGATAGATGTAGATAGATGGATAAATAGACAAATTTTGAGAGATTGGTAGGTAGGTAGATAGACAGACAGTTAGATATCTACACCGACAGTCAGACGCAGTGATACCCCCCCCCCCCCCAATGCATACGTTCTTTGTTCACGCTTCA
>NC_142941.1:51043830-51096330 GCF_046866305.1 Octopus bimaculoides
ATTTTCCTTCATATCCTTTTACTGGTTATTTCATATTGTGTAATAGTTGGGGTGAGAGAGAGATGGAGGCTAAGGGCGCTGGCGGCCTGGTGTAGTTGAATGTACGATCAGTCACCCTTTGGTGTGTTGCATCACGTGATCCTGCTTGTATTTGATTCTTCCGCTTATCGTATTTGATGACCGTCTGACATTTTCGAAACCACGACCGGCGGCACCAAATGTAAGTTGAGCTGACAGGAAACATTGAGAAATTGGACCAAGCCGTGTCTTCTGTTAACTCTGAACTTCAGCAAACTTCGCACTAAATAATCTTGGCACAACACACGCTGCACATTATCACGTGGTACACACTAAGACGTGATAGACGGTATTCCGCAGCACATTACTATGAAAGACTCTAAGATGTGATAATTGACGTAGATATGAATAGATAATCAAGAAGATTTTGATCAAGTGAATCTAGGATTACCAAGTAGTGATTTCCCTGTTTCGTATGATACGTGTGTGTGTGTGTATAAGGTGGCGAGCTGGTAGAAACGTTAGCACGCCGGGCGAAATGCTTAGCGGTATTTCGTCTGTTTTTACGTTCTGAGTTCAAATTCCACCGAGGTGGACTTTGCCTTTCATCCTTCCCGGGTTCGAAAAAATTAAGTACCAGTTGCGTACTAGGGTCGATCTAATCGAGCGGCCCCCTCCCCACCAAAAATTTCGGGCCTTGTGAACAAAACTGAGCCGACAGAAGCAGTCTGTCCGAGGGATTCTGGCCGTCATTCATTTTTGCCAGCCCAGGGCACTGGTGCAACGAGAAATAAAATGTCTTGCCCAAGAACACAACACGCAGCCCGGTTCGGGAATCGAACTCAACCTTACAATCGCGAGCCGAATTCCCTAACCACTAAGCCACGTGCCTTCACGACAGTTAACTATTCGAGATTAGTGCGCACAAGGCTTGGTAGCAGGCAATGAGTAAAAATGCTACATTCACACACACACAGAGAGAGAGAGAGAGAGAGAGAGAGAGAGAGAGAGAGAGAGAGAGAGAGAGAGAGAGAGAGAGAGAGAACCTATCACAAGAGACAAAGGAAAAATATGGTAAATGTTTGCAGCATGTGGGCTGTTAACTGGCGGCACACAATGATGCAGGATTGCATAACACAACATATGCAGCAATAACGGATCGAACTAAATCAATAAATAATGGCTGATGTCATAAAATGAAAGAGCATTGTTAGGTAGAACAGAATGCTTCTAACTTCCAGATGAAAGCATTTCCCATGGTACATTGAATCAGGAACGAACAGTAGAGAATTGTGGAATAGTTGGGTCCAGTATTACGATCTCTTAAAATCTTTTATTGTGAATGTCAGATATATTCATTCAAAATTTCATTACCCTTAACTGCGGAAAGCAGTTTTATATACGAATCTGTCTTTTGTTAAGAAATGTCGTCTTTAATCTTTTACTTGTTTCAGTCATTTTGACTGCGGCCATGTTGGGGCACCGCCTGGTAGGGTTTTAGTCGATTGAATGGGCTCCAGTAATTATTTTATTTATCTATCTATCTATTTATTTATTTATATTTTTTTAAAGCTTGGAACGCATTTTATTTTGGTTTCTTTTGCTGAACCACCAGGTTACGGCGACATAAACACACCGACACCGGTTGTCAAGCAATGGTGGGGATAAACTCAAACACAAAGACACACACACGCACACAGTACAGGCTTCTTACAGTTTCCGTCAGCCAAATCCATTTACAAAGATTTGATCGGCCCGAGGCCATAGTAGAAGACACTTACCCAAGATGCCACTCAGTGGGACTGAACCCGGAACCATGTGGTTGGAAAGCAAGCTTCTTAACCACATCACCACACACATTTGAAACTTTCATTTTTTTTTTCTTTTGCTATGTCAAATTTATTGATGCAATGAAACTTGCAAAAAATAACAATTCTCCATTTTTTTTTCTTGCAGATATTTAACACCATTACTGGAATAACCATGAAATTTAATTAATTAAAAGGTTAGTATCGTTTACACATCAAGATCTCTAAAAACATACATGAAGGTCATAACTTAATCAGTTACCTTTAAATTTCTAAAATATAAACGCATTTTGTATTTTAAAGAAATAAAAATGAATATCGATTTGTTAACACTAGCTTTTTATCGATTAGTTTCTATTGTTGCTGATGCTGCTGTCGTTGTTTAGATTATGATCAGCCCTGGTTGCCTGGTTACGTGTCAAGCCTATGATCAAGACCTTTCCATCCATGACAAGGCTGTTTATTTTTGTTCGGGCATTGTATAACTCAAACTGTATTTTCAATTACAGACTTTTTCTCTCTCTCAAAACTGGACTGTTGCATTAGGGGGGGGGGGGGGGGGGTTATAGATTCTATTTCGAGCAAGCCGAATTTTGTAGTGAAGGTGATGTTGATTGAGCAGTGTCCAGTAGGTACACGCTAAATGCCTGTTACCAGACAAAACTGGTGGACAAATCAGCAGAGTGCGTATGAGAAGTCGCCAGAAAATGACCGCCCTGCCTAATGGCTTAAATGTCCTGCGATTATTCATGCTACACACCATGGTGATTGTACTACACCCACTATTGGTGACCAAATGTTAACTACTAGCGCCCGACTGCGATTTCAGAAAACCACAGCAATTTCTCAGTTGAAGAGCAAAATGCATGGCAACTTCAAGCTAGTTTTTATTTTGTAAAAAAAAAAAATCTGCGTCTTTCATAATGCAAAATACGGTTACAGCATTAAAGCATCAATTCTGTTACAACGGCAAGGCATGCTAGCCATAGATTCTAACAAGTCAGTCAAGTAATGAGACGATTGAACGATGTGATTACGATGTGGAATTTTTAATCACGTGATTATAATTCCAAATAGTCACGTGTTGTTTCAGAACATAAATGATAGTGGACTTTAGGAAGATTATTTCTCCATATCATAAAGTTTCAAACTTATCGTCGTTTATATATTATGCATGCAGAATTCATAGAATGGGTTGAGCAACCTTTGACCGATTGTGTAGTCGCAGATCAATCACTATTGTCAGCAAAATTTCCCTAAATCTCAAGTTTCCTTCTTCTACACGCAACATTCGATCAACAAATTTCTAATATTGTCATAATAATCATAAAGATCGAAGCTACTAGAAGTTCAATAGCTTATCAAACTTACACACACACACACACAGACACACACACACACACACACACATTCGCACATACACACACACACACAGACGCTGACACACACATTCTCAAATACAGACACTGACGCTGACACAAATATCGTGTGTGTGTGTATGTGTGTGTGTGTGTGTGTGTGTGTGTGTATACGCGCGCATGTGTCTTACAAACCTGTTATGCTTCCGGTGTGAAAAATAGAAAGAGATAATTTACGAACGAAAGGAGACAGGAGAAAAGGTAAAGAGGTTGATGGGAGGATGAAGATAAGAGAGAGAGAGAGAGAGAGAGAGAGAGAGAGAGAGAAGACAATGACGTATTTATGGGTTTGCATGGTAACTAGGCGCTACCAAACTTTGTTTACCCATTTCTTTCTCTATATTGTACTACTGTATATTATTTTGATATTGTTCCTATTCAAACTTCAAATTAATATATCTAAGATACATCTCAGTTAAAGAAATGAAATAGAAGAGAAATTACAGTTGTTCTTGTTGTTGAGACTGATGTCAGCCTTAAGTGAGAAGTCCAGCAATACATTATCCAGTTTACACTTGTTTTAATTTTAAGACGACAGGATGAGATGTGAGTTCGACTTGGTTGCCATTTCTAGCAAGTAGTGACCACGTAGGAGTTGCTGGTTTCTCACGTTACAAAGTGAAACGTGAACAAAGACGACTTGCCTCTCTAGTAGCGCACAACACTTGTGTTTTACAAACGAAAAATAAAATGAGCTAAGGGGAAATAACTCAAATAGGCATGTATCCTTAATTTGAAATAATAAATTAAGGTGTGATGTACTAAATCCAGAGTTTACACAAAATTCCAGCGATAAAATAAATACCAGTCAAGCAATGGATCCACCCAATACATTACGGGGTGGCGAGCTGGCAGAATGGTAACGAGTTGGACAAAATGTTTGTGGCATTTCTTCTCGATCTTTACGTTCTGCGTTCAAATGTTGCCGTAGTCAGATTTGCTTTTCATCCTTTGACGATCGATAAAATAAAGTTTCAGTCATGTAATGGGGTTGCTCTAATAGACTTGAGAGAAAAATAACACATCGGTTCTTTTGAACCGCCGTGCAGGAAAAGGAAGATGGTCACCTGAGGAAAAGAAAGATGGACGATGGTCATGTGTGAGCAACGAGAGAGAGAGAGAGAGAGAGAGAGAGAGAGAGAGAGATAGAGACAGACAGAAAGAGAAAGAGGGAATAGAGACACAGATAGAAAACGGTGAAAGAGGGAAGGAGAGAAAATGGGAATTAGAAAAGGATGGAGGAAGTAAACAGTATAGAGTAGAGAGTCGCATCAAAAAGGTAAAGATAAACTTACCTGAAAGTGGATGCGTCGCGTTATACACACACATATATACATAAGGATAAGCATACTAAAAGAGGTCCGTGGGAAAACTCATTTGAATAAATGGGGTTCTTGGTAGTGAAAAGGTTGGGAACCGCTGAAATAGATGATAGCATCTATGATGAAGTCATGTACTCTAACTCTGTCTCACTTTCCCCTTCTCTCTCTCTCTCTCTCTGTGTTCTCTCTCTTTCTCTCGCATACACACATGTACTCCTATATATTCACCTACATATATACACACATACACACGCACAAAAAAAGAAACAGATCGTATTTATCGTTTATTTAACCACAAGTCAAACAAGTGGTAGTTTGTATAAGCAAATAAAATGAAAGATAAATGCCTTTGTGCTTAGCTGGTATAAGAGCAGACACATTTTAGTGTGAATGGGGATTGTTCAGTGATTCTGTCGCTTTGTTTCGCTTCCACACCACGCCACGCCATCGAAATCGCCCACCTCGCCATCCCTGTTCACCTTTTATTTCGTTTGTACCACCACAAAAGACTGATGTCGAAGCAGCGAAGCCACACCTATTCTGTGTAACTTGTTGAAAAGAGAGCGAGAGCGAGAGAGAGAGAGAGAGAGAGGCTGGGAGGAAGGCAAAAGAAAAAAGAAAATGGAGGGAGAGAGTGAGAGAGAGAGTAAAAGGGAAATGATGATAAAGAAAAGAGAAGGGAAAGAAAAAAAATCTCATACATATTATATAACCACAGATTGACTGTTGTTCTCGCCTCGCTTCGCCTCACCTCGTCTCTCTCTGTTTCTCTCTCTTTCCCACACGCATACACTCTCTGTCTCTCACTCACTCTCTCCCTCTCTGTTACTCTATCTCTCTCTCTCACCTTATTTCTCTGTTTCTGCCTGTTTCTCTCACCCCTTCTTTCTCCCTCTCTCTCCCTCTCTGTGATTCACTCTCACCCTGTTTCTTTCTCTGTGTTTCACTCTCTCCCTATTTCCCCCCCCTCTCTCTCCACACACACAAAACTAGATTTATTATTACAGATTGTTGCCAATGTGGATGGAATGCTACAAGCACAAAACGAGCAGATTGAAAGAACACGCGCAACGGATAACTGCAAAAAAAAAAACAATAAATAAATAAAATAAATAAGTAAACAAATAAAAATCCCCCTCCAAAAGAAGGGAAAAAATTAACATGGCCGCCACCACTTTCTCTCTCCCTCGCGCCCTCTTTCTCTTTTTTTTTCCCTATCTTTGTGACGTCATTAAGGTGTCATTGTTTTTGTCACGTAACGCAATATCGATTGGAAGGCTTAGGTGGGTCAAAGTTTACTCGTGATTTCGTAGCCACTTAACACTCTAGCTAAAGGTATAAACAAGAAAATAACAACAAAATTTTTTTAAATAAGCAACAAAGCGCATTGCGCGCATGCGTGTGTTTGTGTGTGTGTACGTCTTTCTGTGTGTTTGCGTGTGTAAGCTATTCATGTTAAGCAACGGCAAAAACTCGCTTCTCTTTATACCACTCTGTCCACTTGTAAACATCGCCGCCATTTTCTTGCAGTCCTGCCTTTGAGATTTGCTGCTTATTTCCTCTATTTGACCGTTGTATACACAGCAACATCCGAACGAAGATGGATTTTGTTTAAGCGGTGAGCTGTCAGAATCGTTAGCACGCAGGGCAAAAAATGCTGTGTGGCATTTCGTTTGTCTCTGCATTTTGAGTTCAAATTGCACCGAAGACGGCTTTACTTTTCATGCTTTCGGGATCAAATAAGACAAATAACTGTTGCCTACTGGGGCCCATGTAATAAGCTAGCTCCATCTTTCCAAATTACAGGCTTTGTGTCTCTAGCAGAAAGGGTCATTATTGCTATCATTGTCATATTTCGGGATGGCTATTTTTTTTTTTTTTTTTAACTATCCCCCAAGTATAAGAATATCTTTTTCAACACATGATTTCACATCAGGAATTTTGCAAAACAAATCCATAACCGTAAAAAGTTGTTGTTATTATTATTATTATTATTATTATTATTATCATATTTATTATTATTATTATTATTATCATCAAGGCGGCGAGCTGGCAGAATCGTTAGCACGTCGGACGAAATGTTTAACGGCACTTCGTCCATCTCCACGTTCTGAGTTCAAATTTCGTCGTGGTCGACTTCACCTTTTATCCTTTCGGGGTCGATAAAATAAGTACCAGCCGTCGAATAGTGGGTTCCATATAATCGACTAGACCCCTCCCCCGAAATTGCTGGCCTTGTGTCAAAATCTGAAATCATAAGGCGGCGAGCTGGCAGAATTGTTAACACGTTTGGCAAAATACTGAGTGCCACTCGTCCGTCTTTAGGCTACGAGTTCAAATTCCGCCGACGTCGACTTTACCTTCCATCGTTGCAGAGCCGATAAAGTAAGTACCAGTGATGCACTGAGGTCAATCAAATCGACTTAACTCCATCTCCGAAATTGCTGATCTTATCCCCAAAAATTGAAAGCCGTATTAAGGCGGTTAGCTGGCAGAATTGTTCGCACGTCGAACAAAATGCTTTGCGGTATTTCTTCCAGTTCCTTACGTTTGGAGTTGAAATTCCGCCGAGATAACATGTGAGGGCGATAAAATCAGCACCAGTGGGGTACTGAGGCCGATGTAATCGACAAACTCTTCCTTCAAAATTGATGTCCTTGTGCTAAAATTGAAAACAGGTTTTATTCGTAGTAATAATGAAGAAATTAGTTGAATGTTGCGTGTTTCGGACAACTTGCTTTCCAGGGGCTAATTCGGCGATTCATATTTCTGGGATCATTGGATGGTTAGTTTCCATTATATAAGCACACGCGCGCGCGCGCACACACACATGCATATATATATGCATACTCACACACACTGATATACAAATGTGCGTGCATGCACCGGCAATTCACCTCTGATCATTTTCCAAATACGAAAAGAAAAGAAAAATAGAGCAGTCCTCGTCGCCAGGTATTGACCAACACGCTGCCAGAGCTTATATAACAAGACTGCATCCCCCACAAAAAATGTACAACGGTGGGAGTGAACCCCGAACCCGGAAGTACGTGATTGTGAAACGAACGTTCTTAACCACATGACCACTTATATTTCCTATAGTACAAGACACAAACCCGGCTTCGGCATAATTTTTGTCATTTGTCTCGATAATGCCCCGACACACACACACACACACACACACACACGCACACACACACACATCGTTCTCCTTGTGGCAATGAAATAAATCATCAGCCTCCTCATCATCAAAATTATTATTATTATTATTATTGTTGTTGTCTTTTTGGTGTTGTGTTTTGTTCTTGTTTTATTTATTTGTTTATTTATTTATCTAAATATAACTAATGGCAGTCGTGTTTCAAAAACAAAAAAAAAAACAAAAAAAAAAAGAAGGTAAAGTTAGCAGAGAGTCTGAAGTCTAAATCTTTGTCGGATATTTACGACACATTAGAAATGGCAACCGGAAATTAAACCTCTTCCAAAATGCACCAAAGAGTCAAGTATTTTTATGGATTTGTCTCTCCAGATAAAACTGCATTTTCGCAACGAAGCGTAAGCAGCAGAGAAAACACATTTACACACACACACACACGCGCGCGCGGGCGCGCACACACGTTAATAAGCACACACACACACACACACACACTTTCTCTCTCTCTCTCTCTCTCTCTCTTTCTTTCTTTCGTTCTCTGCCATACAAACATATATAAATGTACGTGTGTATATATATATATATATATATATATATATATATATATATATATGTGTGTGTGTGTGTGTGTGTGTGTGTGTAGGCGTCGTTGTACAGCAAGCAATCAACTCCTCTAACGATCAAAACAGAGAGTGAGTGGGGACTTTTCCGTATTTCCGTATATTGTCGCTGAAGATGGAACATTCCAAGCCTAGAGCTCATTCTTTTTATAGGAAAACGCAAATAGACCCTCAATGATTTTTCTCTTCCCTCTTTTAATGCTTTCTACTCATATATATATATATATATATATATATATATATATATATATATATATATATATATATATATATATATATATATATATGTGTGTGTGTGTGTGTGTTTGTGTGTGTAGGAATACCAAGTCCATGCCAATGTTCTTTTCTCCTATTATTGATGGGCTTTTTATATTACGCTATGGTCCTTCTCCAATGGGATCACGTAACAGAAGGAGCGCAGCGTGATTACAAATAACAGCCGAAACTTGAACGGTAAATTTATCGCGCATTGAGCGCTTACATTTCCATATTGGATGGGCGACTGCTGGTCTTCCATAAACAACCTTGTCCGGACTTGTGCCTCGGAGAGGAACATTCTAAGCAGCAACAGAAGTAGTAGTAGTAGTAGTAGTAGTAGTAGTAGTACAGGGACATTTTGCGTAGTCATTGCCGATGAGGATTTTAGGAAGTCGGAGTGCAAATCCTAGTTCAAACTGTTTTTTCGCCTTTCACGACACGCAGAGTAAAAGTTGGGTCTCTTCTTTTGCTGCTTGTCGCTTCCCACACAGTTCTAGAGTAACGTGAGATGAATTGATTGGCTCCAGAACATAACACGCCGCCTGCTCTTGGAATCGAACCTACTATCTAGCAATCGAGAGTGCAACATCGTAACCACTAGGCTATGCTCATTCACAACGTGATAAACTTCTCACCTAATTAATGTTTGGTTGGCGTTAGCTGAGGCAAAGCTGACAAAATTCAAGCTTTGCTTCAAACCTGAACCCGGAATGGACAACGAGAATGGAGAATTCTTTGGAATATATTTCCTGAAATTGGCAGAGTTCATCAGGAGTTCAGACTCACCAAGACACTTTGGAAAGGAAGGAAGGAAGGAAGGAAGACAGACAACGGTACATATGTACGTAGACACACGAGCACAGCAATTATATACACTTGTATGAGCGACAATTACAAACGCACAAACGTGTGTGTCTGTGTGTGTATCTGTGTGTATGTGTATATGTGTGTGTGTATGTGTGTATATGTGTGTATGTGTATGTGTATGTTTGGCTGTGTGCGTGTGTGTTTATATATATGTGTGTGTGCGTATGTGTGCGTCTGTGTTTGTATATACATATGTGTGTGTGTGTGTGTGTGTGTGTGTGTGTGTGTGTGTGTGTACACAATGGCAAACATACAAATACATGCTGAAGCAGACAAGAGAAATAAACAGAAATATGCTTCCGTCCAATATTTATCCTCTCACCATTTTATATTGCAAATTATTCCAAGAGTCCGCACAATCTTTTACACACACAGCTCTCTCTTTTTTTCTCTCTCTATCTCTCTCTCTTTCTCTCTTTTTTTCTCTCTCTATCTCTCTCTCTCTCTCGCATTCTTTCTTGTGCACACACCATAATTGTCTCGCACTCAATCTCTCTCCTTTTCGCAAAACACTTTTTCAATACTTTGCAAACACACACACAGTCTCTCTCCTTCTCTGAGACACATCCTATCTCCTCACTTCTCTCTCTCTCTCTCTAACACACACACGCACGCGCTCGCGCGCAGACAATCTCTCTTTTGCACTCGCCATATTCTCTTCCTCACTCTCAATCTCTCTCTTTTTCCAAAAATAGTTTTGCAATTCCACCCCCTACCCAACCCCACCTCCTTCTTTCCTACTACCTCGCTCGTTGTTGCACACACACACACACACACACAGACATATACACGCTCTCCTAACATTAATCTCTCTCTCTCCCTTCTCTTTCCTCTCTCTCTCACTATTTCTCTCTTTCTGTCTAGGACACACAAACCACCACCACCTCCACCATCTCCACCACCTCCACCATCTCCACCACCTACACCCCCCACGTATCTACCCAGCATGCCTTGCACCACACACATACTCTTCGTCCATTTTAACACCTTTGTAAACACCGCTTCCCTACCCCCACCGTTATCCCTCCCCCACCTGGCCACCATCACCTCCACTCACCCTCACTTCTAGACCTGACTCACCCTCACTTCAAGACCTCACTCACACTCACTCACCGATGATAATCATTTATACCCGATTGTCTTCCTCGTTCCTTTTGCGCTTTTTGCTTATTTTTTAAAAATATTTATTTATAGTTCTATTTATATATATATATGTGTGTGTGTACATATATGTGTATGTATATGTATGTATATGTATATATATATATATATCTGTGTCTGTGTATGTGTATAGATATGTTTGTTTATATATGTATGTGTATGTCTATGCATATGTATATATATATATGTATATGTGTACATGTACGTATGTGTTTATATATGTGTATGTATATGTATGTGTATATATATTTGTGTGTATATATATTTATGTATGTATATATATGCATGTATATAAATGCGTATGTATGTATATGTGTGTGTATATGTATATATATATATATATATATGTATATGTGTGTGTATGCGTATGTATGTTTATATATATGTGTATGTATATACGTGTATGTATATGTATGTATATACGTATATATGTGTGTGTATGTATATATGTGTGTATATACGTGTAAGTATGTGTAGATGTGTGTGTGTATGTATGTTGTGTATATGTATATTACATGTCTGCATGATTGTGTGTATATGTGTGTGTGTGTGTGTGTGTGTGTGTGTGTGTGCGTATACAGACGCGCGCGCGCCGTTGTTTACGTCTTCAATCAGTGAGGTGCTCACGGCCATGTTTAACAACGGCTAACGAAAAACACGGTCTCGTTCGCTCATTGGTCCGTCACACGCGTCAAATGACTAGAGCAGTAGTAGTAGTAGTAGTAGTAGTAGTAAGAGGACATTGTGTCAGCGCCATTTGTAGTCGGTGACGGGACATCACCATCGTAAAGGTCTTGATTAATTACCGTTTCACGACTTCTATCTTATCCGCCATTCCTGTAGAATAGTTTTGTTGCTAGTTTTTTTTTTTTTTGTTTGTGTGTTTTACTTTTTTTATTGACTTCTGAAGCATTTTTCTTTGTTTTTTTTATTTCAATTATTCTTTTTTTTTTGTATCTTATTTTGTTCTTTATCCAGTTTTTCCTGCTTCTTGGATTGTCTTCGTCCGCGTGGTCGTTATGGCTGTGGTACTGCTGCTGTGACTTGTGTCATTAGGGGTGGTAGTTATGGGGCTAGTGTGGTGGCAGTGGTAGTGGTGGTGGTGGTGGTGGGGTATAAGTGGTGATTGTGTTGGTGGTGGCGTTAGTGGTGGTAGCATTGGCGATGACGGTCGTAATGATGGTAGTGGCGGGGTTGGTGACAGTGGGATTTGTAGTAATGGTGGCAGTGGTAGTAGTGGTTATGGTGTTAGCGGAAGTGGTATTAGTAGTGCTGATAGAAGTGCTGTTGTTGTTGTTGTTGTTGGTGGTGGTGGAGGTAGTTTTGGTGGAGGCGATGGTGATTGGTGGTAGTGGTGGAGGCGTTGGTGGTGGTGATTGTGGGGATGATGGTTGTGGTGGTGGAGGTTGTGTGTGTGTGTGGGGGGGGGGGGGTTGAAGGCGATGGTGATTACGAAGGACCAGTGCATTGGCACGTGACTGCAACAGCAGTAATCAACCAGCATTCTGTTCGCCACCACCGACATGAGCCCCCTCAAAATAGGTGTCCTCTACGCAGCCGCCCGACCTGATGTGTCTATACATACATACATACATACATATATATATATATATTTATATATAAGTACGTGTGTGTGTGCGTGTACAAACACACTTATGGTATATACACAAACATACACGCACATATACGCATGTATATATATATTACACACATACACACGCCATCTTTAATCATTTATGTGCTTTCAGCCATGTTGAACAACAGCAAATGAGAAGCGGCAAATCCGACATGCCTCCAATCAAACCCGTCCTTCTTAATAATGCAACGACGCATTGTACAATGGAGTCCCCGAAATACAAACAAACAGTCGGATTATGACGATTGAGCAGCTCAATCAGGCTTGACCCGGGGCTAAACAATAGCAGCGACAAACTTTTCAATCATCATCGTTATCATAATCATCATCACCAGCCTCATCGCCAACATCATTATAGTCGCCGGCGTTGCCATCATCATCATAATCATCGTCAACATAGTCGATATTGTCATCCTGACCCTCGTCGTCGTCGTCGTCGTCCCCACCACCATCATGACCAGCACCATTCTTTCCTCTTCCCCTTCCTCATTATTATCATAATCATCATCATTCTCATCGTTATCTTCATTATTATCAATATTATTATTATCATAATTTTCATTATTATTACTAGTATCATCCTAATAACCATCATCATCATCATCGTCTTCGCAATCCTTATCCCCCATCATTATCATCATCTCCTCTACCATCCAATCCACATCGTCTTCATCCTTTATCATTGCCAACATCTTCATCAACAACATCCCCACCGCCACTACCATCACGAAGATTAATGCAAGCACTGTAGAAGGAAGGACAGATTCTCGCCGTTCCAATATGTCTGTTGGTCTTTTAGAGAAAAAAGTATTTATATTGTTGTTTCACCCTGAGGAACGCCTTCATTTTATCCGTTCACTTACCTCTACAATCTTTGAGTGAATTTTGAGAGACGGAAACTGAAAGAATCCCGTCGTGTATATATATATATATATATATATATATATATATATATATATATATATATATATATACATATATATATATATATATATATATATATATATATATATATATATATATATATATATATATATATATATATATATATATATATATATATATAATGGAGGTAGCTGATGAAGGAAAATGTTCTCAATGTAACTTGTGTGTTTTCTGTACTCTGGTTATTATTTTCTTGTCTACGTTTTGTTTGCAATGTCCTGTACCCAGATATGCACCTATATATACAGGTACACGTAGGTATGCACATACCTGTACGTATATATGCATATACTCATATATTATTGTTTTATATATATATATATATATATATATATATATATATTCGTTTCTAATTTAGGCACAATCCCAATAAATTACATAGAAGAGGCTCAACTGATTACGTTGGCCCCGGTATTGGACTAGAACTCTGTTTTATTGACCCCAGAAGGGTGAAAGGTTAAGTTGACTTCAGTGGGATTTGAACTCAGAATATACAGGGCAGGAATGAATCAAATACCGCTGGTAATTTTTCTTTCCGACGCTCTACCGACTCTGTTAATCCGACATACACGTCTGCACTTGTATACAAATACGTGAGCAGGTCTGCCTGCGTTCGCGTGTGTATATGGGTTTGGCAGAGTTTAGGAAGCAGTTTGAAGATTCGATTCATTGCCTGATTGTTACGCTTGATTGAATGTACGTGTCATAAAACTCTAATTAGGACTCCTAATAATTAATTAATTAACGTTGCTGTACAATTTACACAGTTGTATTCAATTGTTTCTAAGTTTATGTAAACAATGAAGTATTACAAGCTAATATTGTTTCTGCCTCCAGAAAAGTGATTAATCGATCTCTGATGAAGCGGTAATAATTACCGAAACTAGTTGAAATGAAACCTTTTTAAAAACATATTTGTTTATCCATGTGGTCAAAGTTTCACAGTGAATCTAAAATGGGCACTTAAAATTAAAATTTACATTCTCAGTTTAATTTGTATATGTGTGTGTGTATGGTGGGGGGTGATGCATAATTTAATATATGAAGATTTGAAAGCACAATGTGAACCAACAATAAGAGTACAACATCAGGCTGGAGCACTTTTTGGCTGCGATTCTATAAAAGCGATAAATTCGTGTTTGCATTTAACTACGTAATTCTGCGTACATGTATGCGAGCATTTAAGCATATATATATATATATATATATATATATATATATATATATATATATATATATATATATATATATATATATATATATATATATATATATATATATATATATACATATAGATATATATACACATACATACACAAGCACACACACCCACACATTGGTGTGTGTGTCTATTTGTCTAAGTGTGTGTATTCGAATGAGCGTGTGTTTCTCTAGTTTCTTTTTCCTTTTTTTTTCCTTTAAGGAACTGGCTATTCTTGTCTCTGGCAGACTATCAAACAACACAAGAAACTTTATACACTCTTCCATAGTCTAATCCTACTGCTAACAACTTCACCATCATCATCACCACTGCCTCCATATTTTGCCAAACCAAACCAAACCCATCCTTCATCTCTCTCTCTCTTTCTTTTTTCTTTTTCCTTTTTCTTTCGTCTTTGTCTTTTTATACCTTCTATGATTGCATTTGTTTTGTTTTTTCTTCTCATGTTTAATCGTTTTGTTCTTATCATTTACATATCTCTATGAAGTTCTGTCTCTGTCTGTATATGTATATATGCGTGTGTGTGTGTGTGTGTGTGTGTGTGTGTGTGTGTGTGTGTGTGTGTGTTTATATACATAAACACATCTGTATCTATGTCTATTTATCAATCTTTTATATACTATTTATCAGGCTGCCTACATACGTGTGTGTGTGTGATATGCATGCATAGATTGTTTAAAAATAACGGACTAGAAAGAAAATACCCAGTACTTAGTGCAGGCGAGAATATATATTCTGTGTGACACTCGTGACGAGTATTACCCAATGAAAAAGATGCATCAGCGTTTTATTGGTTAAAGAAACGGTTTTCGATATAAACCAAGACGGCTGTCTGATGGGTTGAATAGTCACGAGACTTGGGGTATATATATATATATATATATATATATATATATATATATATATATATATATATATATATATATATATATAATCCTGTTTCTGAAGAAGAGCTGTGCTTTAAATGTAAAACAACCACTCTTTCCTTCTCTGAGCGTCTATTAATACTTTGCATATGCTACTTCCTAACGTTGTTTTTCTTGTCTTTTTTCTCTGTTTCTTTTTTTAAATTATATATATATATATATATATATATATATATATATATATATATATATATATATAAAACAGTTTGACTCAGTCCTCCATGAAAGTTTCCAAGGCGCAGAACATGGTCACATCCTCAGATATGCGGAGTTGGAGACTAACTCTGTGCGTCTGTAGATGTAGACATATTCTGTATATATGTGTACGTGTGTCTGTACGTGTCTGTGTATACATCATATGTGTTCGTTTTATTCTTTTACTTGTCTCAGTCATTTGACTGCGCCCATTAGTCGAGCAAATCGACCCCAGGACTTATTCTTTGTAAGCCTAGTACTTATTCTATCTGTTTCTTTTGGCGAACCGCTATGTTACGTAAACACACACACACACACACTTCGAAACGCCGGTGTTAAAACGGGGGTAGCTGATGAAGGAAAATGTTCTCTATGTGGCTTGTGTGTTTTCTGTACTCTGGCTGTTGTTATATTCTTGTCTACGTTTTGTTTGCAATGTCCTGTACCCAGATATGCACCTATATATACAGGTAGACGTAGGTATGCACATACCTGTACGTATATATGCATATACTCATTTATTATTTGTTTATATATATATACATATATATACGACGGACTTCTTTCAGTTTCCGTCTACCAAATCCACTCACAAGGCTTTGGTCAGCCCAAACCGTTGTTCGTGTTTATGTGAAGAGCGACATCTTAAATTTTTAAAAATCTTTCTCTTCACCATTTCTTGCAGCCATTGTTGTGGCTGACATTTTTCTTTCTCTCTTTTTCTTCTTCCCTCTCTTCCCATCCAGTCTTTTCCCACCTTTTCCCTCTCACTTCTCCCCGCTCTTTCTTCTCACTCCCCTTCTATCACTTTTCTCTGTTCATTTTTTTGTTTTTTTTTATTTCCATCGTGTCCTTTTACAGCTGTTTTATTATTTTTTAATAATTTTTGAAATCATTCTTTTTTTTTTCATTTCTTCTGCCCTGTTTGTTTTTTATTCTTGTTGTTTTTGTTATTTTCCAATCATTTTTTCTCTTCTCTCTCTCTCTCTCTCTCTCTCTCTCTCTCTCAATATATCTTCCTTTCACCACCGCTTTGTCCCTCTGAGCAGTGTAGTTTCCTTCAGACAATCTTTACTACTACTACTACTACCACAGCCATCACCACCGCCACCATCACCTAACACAAATGCCCCTCCGCCCTGTCCTCATCTTCCTCTCCTTCGTATAGAAGAATTTCACTTCCTGTCCATTCAAGCCTTCTTTCCCTCATCCCGCTCCCCACCTTCGTTCTCCCTTTCTGAAAGACCTTTCTTGCTTTACTCTCTCACAATCTTTCTCTCTCTCTCTCTCTCTCTCTCTCTCTCTCTCTCTCTCTCTTTCTCTCTCTCTCACACACACACACACACACTCATATACACTCGCACACATATGGTCACACACTCATATACACTCGCACACATATGGTCACACACACCATTCTTTTTCTTTTCCATTCTTTTTCTTTTCCATTCTTTTTCTTTTCCATTCTTTTTCTTTTCCATTCTTTTTCTTTTCCATTCTTTTTCTTTTCCATTCTCTCTCTCTCTCTCTCACCATTATTTCTCTCTCTGTCCTTATCTCTCTCTCTCTCTCTCTCTCTCTCTCTGTCACCTTCTCTCTCTCTCTCTCTCGTTATCTCCCCTTTTCTCTCTGCCTCTTTTTCCACACTCTATTTTCCTTCTCCCCCCTCTCTCTCTCCTTCACCACCTCGAACATCTTCATATTATTCCTCTTTGCTCACCCCACTTCCCTTCTATCCTCTTCCGGTTACATCACCCTCTCCATTTCCTATTTACCTTGCTAATCCTGCACCACGTGACCACAGCAGCAGCACCACCACCACCACCGCCGCCACCCCAACAACCGTCAGTTCACCAGTTCCAGGGAGCACTGCCGTCTTCTTTCCCCTAACCCCTAACAACACCACTCGCGCTAGCACCGAAGCTGCAATCACTGCTACCCCTTGGCCCCTTCAGACATTATCAGCCGCAACATATCAGCACCACTAATACTACTACCACCACTACCCGGGATAACGACCGCCCGTGGTCGATCGACTTGCTAGACATAGCAGTCAAGTGTCCTTCCACTCACACCCAATTATCTTAGGGTTTGACAAAGTTGGATATCGGTCCGAGTATATGTGCAAATAGAAAAAAATTGGAATGGTCATGGCTAGAACGCTTTTGATCATAGTCTGCTCGATCAAGGCTGACCTAGGGTTAAACAATGGTATCACCAACGAGGAAGGAATCTCTGCCTGCTTGATCGACCTGCTAAAAATAGCAACCAAATCTCATCACATCTTGTATGAAATATGGAAAAGGAACCTTAAATTATGCAGTCTACTGGAAAGAAAAAAAAGATGGAAATGGTTGGAACGCCTTTGATCATAGGTATACCTGATCAGGGATGACCTAGGGCTAAACAATAACATCAACAACGTTGAAGATACCTCTACTGATTTGAGTTACTCGACCTGCTAAAAATAACATCCAAATTTCCCTCTTATCTTATCCGACTGGATTAGGGAAAGGACGCGTTAGATAATGTATTCCTCGATGGGTTTAGTACGTCTGCTAAAAAGAACAGAAAACGACGGAATGGTCATGCTAAGAGTGTCTTTGATTATGGGATGACCAAGGGTTACGCATCCACAACAAATCACTCACAATCACTACCGTCACAACAGCACTAATGTCACTAAGACCGAAACAGTATCACCACCACCACCACAACTACCACTACTACAACTACCACTACCACAACCACCACCACCACAACTACCACTACTACAACTACCACTACCACAACCACCACCACCACAACTACCACTACTACAACTACCACTACCACAACCACCACCACCACAACTACCACTACTACAACAACCACCACATCTACAACTACCCCCACCACAGCTACCACTACCACAGCCACCACCATCACCACAACCACCACCATCATCACCACAACCATCACCGCCGCTACCACCAGCACAACTACCACTACAACTACCACCACCACTACTACCACAACTACAACTACCACCACCACCACCACCACCACCACAATTGTCACCACCAACATCAAAACAACCACCACCATCATCACCACAACCATCACCGCCGCTACCACCACCACAACTACCACTACAACTACCACCACCACTACTACCACAACTACAACTACCACCACCACCACCACCACCACCACAATTGTCACCACCAACATCAAAACAACCACCACCATCATCACCACAACCATCACCGCCGCTACCACCACCACAACTACCACTACAACTACCACCACCACTACTACCACAACTACAACTACCACCACCACCACCACCACCACCACAATTGTCACCACCAACATCAAAACAACCACCACCACCACCACCACCACTACAACTACCACCACCACTACCACGGCTACCACCCAACCAGCACCACTACCACCACCACCACCACCACCACCACGGCTACCACCCAACCACCACCATTGGGTGCTCACGGTACTACACAGTTCATACCACTTGTACTACTACCTTTACTATTGCTACAAACTCGCATATGCAATAATCTTTACTGTAACGAAATATCGCTTCGACCGACCTCAAAACCCCCCACATCGCCATCACCCCCCATTCACCCCCACTCCACCCCCACTCCACCACCACCACCACCACCACCACCACCACCACTACTCACAACGATACCTTTCATCTCCGGCTTTTATGTTCTGTCTTTCACTTGTTTCTGTGTATTAGGCTGCGGCCATGCTGGAGCACCGCTTTTGAAGAATTTCAGTCGAATGGAATTAAAAGACATTATTTTATTTTTTAAAAATCCTGGTACTTATTCTATCAGTCGCTTTTTGCCGAAATGCTAAGTTACAGGGACGTAAACATACCAACACCGGTTGGTGCTACTACTACTGCTGCTGCTGCTACACACCAAGACTACCTCGTAATAAGATCACTCCACGCCATCACCATTTTCAGCCGCACAAACTATCTCCTATGCCACCACCACCATCACGTGACCATAACTGCGAGAAACGGAACCGCTTCCGTCGTTACATCACCACCACCACTACTACTACTACTACCACCAGTCACAACACCGACACTTACACACTACCACCATCACCACCACCACCACACCATTTCCCTGTAATAACAATAATAACAACAACAACAACAACCATTTCGCCCCCTACCATCCATCCTCTCCCCGCATACCATCTCTCCACATCAATGGCTGCCACGTCCAACCAAAGATGGCGGATTTCCCCGGGCGCGCCGGCTCATATGAATGTCTGGAATGTAAGCTCCGTTATAAAGCGTAAAAGGGGTGACGGTGAGGTGGAAGCGGCGGCGGTGGTGGTAGTGGAGGTTCGAGTGAAGGTGGTGGTAGTGGTGGCGGTGATTATCGTTGTGGTGATATTGATGATTGTGGGTGTGGTGGCTGCGGTGGTAGCGCTACTGTTTGCAGTGGTGGTGGCTATGCTGCTGATTGTAGTGGTGCTTGCACTCGTAGCAGCGGCGGCGGCGGTGGTGGTGGTTGTTAAAAACATGGTGTAGGTTATAGCGTTAGTGGTTGGAGTGGTGGTAGTATTGGTGATGGTATTTGCAGTGGTAACGGTGAAGATTGTGGTATAGGTACTGCTGGAGCTGTGTTAGCAGCGACGCTGGTATTACTGATAGTGGTACTGGAGGTAGTGGTTGCAGTAGTGGTTGCTGTTGTGGTGGTGGTATTTTTGAACTGCTATAGTAGTTGTCATAGTTACGTTGCAACACTTACAATGGTAATGTTCTGGTGGTAGTCTTCGTGGTGGTTTCATTAAAATGTTGCTGTCGTGGCGTTAGTAGTTGTGGCTGTCTGTCCTCATTTTATCTCTGATCAAGAATAGCTCTGATCACAGTCGTTCCAGCTGTGACCGTCCCGTCTTTTCGTTTCTCCAAGATGTCCTTCGCCATTTTAAAGACCGAAGGATCAATTTGAAGGGGATTTGGTTTATATTTCTCGCAAATCGATTGGCCACGAAGTCGTTACTTTGTCAAGCAGTAGTAGTAGTAGTAGTAGTAGTCATGGTGGTAGTGGTGGTGGTAGTGGTGGTGGTAGTGGTGGTGGTAATGGTAGTAGTAGTAGTAATGGTGGTAGTGGCGGTAGTGAAGATGATAGTGTTGGAGGTAGTGGTGGTGATGGTAGTAATAATGATGGTGACGATGACGACGATGGTGGTGGTGGTGGTAGCAGTGGAAGTTTGTGGTGATGGTGTTAGTGTTAGAAGTGGCCCTACAGTAATGATAATAATAATAACGGGTTCAAATTATACCACAAGGACAGCAATTTGGGGAGAAGGGATGAGCCGATTCTATCGAACCCCAGTGTTCAACTGGTACTTAATTTATCGACCCTTAAAGGATAAAAGGTAAAAATCGTCCACGGCGGAATTTGAACTTAGAACGTAGCGTCGGGCGTTAAGCATTTCGTCCAGCGCGTTAACGATTCTGCCAGCTCACCGCCTGCAATAATAATAATAATAATAATAATAATAATAATAATAATTGTAGTGATGGCTATAGTCGTAATGGTGCCGCGATTTATGTAGGTGACGTGCGTTGTGAAGGCGGGGAGGTTGGCGGTCAGAATGAGCGATGGTGGTCATGGTGGGGACGGCGGTAGTAGTCGTGGTGGTGTTGACATTGGTTATTGACAATTGAGGTGACAACGGTGCACGGTAGTGGTGGTGGTGGTGGTGGTGGTGGTTAATGCGGTAGGATTGACAATGTCAGTGGCGGCACATTAGGGGCAGCAGCAGCAGCAGCAGTCGCAGTAAATGTGCCGCCATAGTGGAGGAGAGTAGAACGTCATCGAATATATTGCTCCTGGCGACTTTGATGTACTTGAGAATGCTGCATCTTCGAGAGAGAGAGAGAGAGAGAGAGAGAGGGGGGGAGCAATGGCGGCCTAAACAGACGCATAGAGGGGAGAGGGAGCGCGCGAGAGAGGGGAGAGAGAATGGTGGGTGGGAAAGGTAGTCTGGAATTTAAAGGGTTTAATGGGAAGATAGACAGATAGGGATATATGTATATATATACATACATACATACAGAGAGAGAGAGAGAGAGAGAGAGAGAGAGAGAGAGAGAGAGAGAGAGAGAGAGAGAGAGATACTGACAGATAGACGAAGCGTTAGATATATATAGAGATGGACAGATAGACAGGCAGGCAGTTAGATTGTTAGGCACAGATAGACTGATTCTTAGACAGCAATATAGACAGAGCGACAAGCGAGTGCACAATAGAGATACATGGGCGGATAAATAGAAGGATAGATAGGTTATTGGGTAGATAGATAGACACAGACAGACAGACAGACAGACAGATAGATAGATCGATAGACAGACAGGTAGGTAGGTAGATAGAGAGACAGACAGACGGATAGATAGATAAATAGATAGATAGATAGATAGATAGATAGATAGATAGATAGACAGACAGACAGACAGATAGATATAAAATCTGGAATTATCGAAACTAGAGAGTGGCAATTGTGATGTTGGTGTTGGCAATGACAGTGGCAGTAGAAATGGTAGGGGAGGGTCGGGGCTATTCTGTCAATGACAGAAGGGGGGTATAGTTTTGGGGCGGGGGTGTCTTATATCGGTGGCGGTCGTGTAGGGGACGTTGTGGTGGTGGTGGTGTAAAAGTTAGGGGTTGTTGATATTGGTGGTGGTGGTGTTAGTGTGACAGTGATAATGGGAGCGGTGGCAGTAGAGGTGCAAGGGCAGTAGTACTAATAACAATGGTGGTGGTGTCGGTGGTGGCGACGGTGGTAGTGGTTGATTTGGGGTTGGCGAGGTGGTGGTGTCGGTGGCGGCGACGGTGGTAGTGGTTGATTTGGGGTTGGCCAGGTGGTGGTGGTGGTGGAGGAAATGATGAGCTGCTCTTAATGAAAAAGGACAGCAATAACGCGAATAATGGCGGCAGCGGTGATGAGGGGGAGGAAGAGGAGGAGGAGGAAGTGGAGGAAGAGAAGAGGGGGGAGCCGTTAATGGTGGAAGTTGAAGAAGGGAACGGTGAATGGGGTGGGTGGAGTGGGGTGGGGGTTAGAGACAAGACAACAAAGACAAGAGTGAGATAAAAGACATAATACAGTGCTGTGAATGGTTAAGGTGGTGGTGGTGGTGGTGGTGATGGCGTGGTTGTTGTTGTTCTTCTTGTCGTTGTTGTTTTTGTTGTTGGTTTGGTGCTGCTGACGTTGGTGATGATGGCTGTGTGCGTTGGAGTGAGTGAGTTTTTATAGTTTTAAATAAAAGGTATGATGATGATGACGAGGAGAAGGCAAGGATGCGAATGATGATGGCGGCGATGATGATGATGACGATGACGATGATGATGATATTGGTGGTGGTGGTGATGACAGAGTTCCTGCGAGCTTAAGAGTAACAAAAAATATATAACACGAAATCCATGAGACAATTGTGTGGGTATAATAGAGGGAGACGTACTTATGTATGTATTTTGGGGGTATATTATCCTTACGTGTGTATAGGATTATAATGTATATATGTGCGTATGTATTTATAAAGAGTTATCAACAAATAAACACAGACATACATATACACGTATATATATATATGCATATATATACATGTACATGCGCGCGCATACTTACGCATACAGAGGGAGACGACAGAGGGATGGTTGCAGTAAGGAGAAAGTATGAATAAGAAATGCATGTATGGAAACGGTAAGAATGAAGAAATCAGAATAGGAGATGGAGGGGCGAGTAAAATGGCGGAATAGAAACCCCTAGAGCGATGTACGGAGTGGGTTGAGTCAGTGGAGTTTTTGTAGTGGATGGATGGATGGATAGATAGATAGACAGATAGACAAATAGACAGATATAGAAAGACATATTAGATCTACATTTATTATTTACAAGTTGGCGTATTAATATTATTGATACAAAATATTTATTCTTTCGTGTGTATGAGCGTGTGTGTGTGTGATTCTGCGTGAGTGTGTGTGTGTGAGTCTGCGTGAATGTGTGTGTGTGTGTTTGTATGTGGGTGCGTGTGTACAGTCCAGAGGTCAGCTCTGCCGTTCATCCTTCTCCAGTAAAACAAGAGACGTCTGAAATACTAAGATTTTATCCAACTGAATCGCCGTCCCATCTTAAGACATTCATGACCACAGGGGAAATTTGCCCGGAGGCCTCATAGTTCTAGAGCCCAGTTATAATCTATCTATACTGTATCATGCAGTCCACAAATAAATACTCTAGGCCCCGTGCATTCAATTGTCCGGAGGCCTATAATGCTATTAAGACGGTCCTGCTGGACTTTTTCCCATAATGACAATATATATGACATACACACGCACACACACTTACTCCGACATAGACGCGCGCACGCCCGTGTGTAGTTGAATGCAATACACGTTTCCAGATATATTGGATTCAAGGTTTCAAATGACGTTCAATTCCTATATTCGTAATTATATTATCCACACACACACACACACACACACACACACACACACACACACACACACACACACACACACACACACACACACAACTGACGATAACATTAACAAACGATAGTCCTGAACCGGAGTTTCGTGCAAATAAAAGACTCCACATTCCTCAGACTAGCGGCAATCAACTTTCACTACACTACCTCACTTTATACATGTAGTTACATGCCCTTAGTTTTGTGTAAGACCCACAAACGATCAAAAATATGAATACAAATATGAAGGAAGGAGCAGCTGAACAGCTTGCTCGTGAAATTAACGGGAAAGTGGCTGAGCACTCCACGAACACGTGTACCCTCAATGCAGTTCTCAGGGAGATACAGCGTGACACAGAATATGACAAGGCTAGCCCCTTTGAAATACAGGTAACAGCTCATTCTAGCTAGCTGAGTGGACTGGAGCAACGTGAAATAAAGTATCTTGCTCAAGGACACATCGCGTCGCTGGGAATTGAACTCATGACTTTACGATCGTGAGCCGACTGCTCTAACCACTGAGCCACGCGCCTTCATAAATATGCGCTTACACAAACATACATAAGCGATTAAATCTTGCACACACACACACACACACACACACGCACACACACACACACACACACACACACACACACACACACACACACACATTCACAGTTTCTGAATGACTAAAGGGAAGACTACTGTCTACGTGGGTGCACAAATGTTTTGCTATTTACTTCAACTGAATTCCGTCCTCGCAAACAGTTTCACGCCACTCCAAGCATTTTTATTCAGGAGACCTTTTTCAGTATTACAAGTTGTTTTCACATACACTCAAACCGATTCTGTCTTCTCTGTTTAGCTTTCATTTTCATTGACTTGTTGCTAAATCTTATACTATTAGGTTGGTGTTTTCTAAATATGTTTATGTGTTGGTTTTTCATTAGCCAACTCGTAGACTCTCTTGTTCATTTCTTTATCGTATCCGGTTTCTCTCAAATGTCATTCGTACCCGTTGGTTAATATGTTGCTTATTATTATTTTTTGTTTTTATCGTCGTCCATTTCTTTATCATAGAATTAATTTCAATAAAAAAATTTAAAAACAGCTTGTTGATCGAGCTGCAGATTCAGTCACGGACACGTAGCACTTGGAATAACGTCGTCCGTCACAACAATATATTTGAATACGAAATAAATGTTACGACAGAAACAAACTCCGTTTCATTAAGTTCGTCTGTAGACATCGGTAGTCACTGTTTGGAGGCAATTCCTGATCTTCAGAATAGTTGTTTTGTTATCGTACAAATTTTACCTTATATCCGCTATCTCTAAATTGCTATTTGCTTATAATGCCTAATTTGGTAAATGAAACTGTTTTTCTCTGATCGATTCTCTTCCATCCAGTTTCCTCAAATTCTTATTCAGTTGGTGAGGAGAAGAAGGTCTGTGTTACGGCGTATCCTTCGCCTTCAATAATAAGGTTAATATTTTAAGGCGGTGAGCTGGCAGAAACGTTAGCATGCTGGGCGAAACGTTTAATGGTATTTCGTCTGCCATAACGTTCTGAGTTCAATTTCCGCCGAGGTCGACTTTGCCTTTCATCCTTTCATGGTCGATTAAATAAGCACCAGTTACGCACTGGGGTCGATCTAATCGGTTTAATCCCTTTGTCTGTCCTTGTTTCTCTACCAAGTAATTAATAGGACGTGAACGATTTTTGACGTTTCAGACGCTCGTTCTTCATCAAACCTAAAGTGAAGGAGGAGACTAAGAGGTAAAAGTAATTGGAGGAAAAACAATCGGTTCTATTGATCTTAATTTTATGTGACTTTGTTGTTGCTTAGTTCTAGACACTATACATTGAGCAGGCCAATAATAATAAAGATATTCCACTCGTGACCATCTCATCATCTTGTTCTGCACAGTCGAATATATTTTCTCTTTAAGATAATAAAGTGTAATTTCAGAGGTATATGACAGTGATGTCTAGCAATTCGTGCAGCTACATAGAGACCTGCTAATGGCTCGCGTGTTTCACATGTTTCGGCATGGCTGGCTTCACAAAATGTCCGCCAGTCATTGTTTTCTTATTGCCTCGTTTTCGCTTTTACTGTTTTGGTCTATTTTATTCTTCTCACATTTTAAAGGCAGGCCGGCTTATACACATGTTCTAATTATCACAAACACACACACAAATAAACAAATAAACAAACACATACATATATACATATATATGTGCATGCATATACGCACTTACACGTGTATATACACACATATACAAACAAAACGCTCCCAAATAATGTAGCCATTAACTTTTGACCCTTCAGAACACATGCGCAGACACACATACATATATAGACACACTAACGTAATATCTGTGTACATATATACATCCACACATACACACACACACATATACACACACACACACACATATATGTTTATGGATACAAACACACAGATGCACATAATTATCTTGAACTATAAAGAACATCTCTACAGACATTAATAGAGCGTGGAATCTAAAGCAAGGTCACACACACACACACACATACACACAAGCTTGTACGCACGAATGTACGCACACACATACACACGCACGGACACGCACCTAATGGGCCAATGCAACGCACACGCAAAATCTCACAGGCACGTACACAAATACACACACACACACACACACACACATACACACACACACACACGCACATGTACTACAATATATGCAGACATAAGCCCGCAGACACGCAGCAGACTCACGCACACGACCAAAGACAGACACAAACACAGATATATACACACACACTTACATACACATACGAGTTCTCCCCCCCCCCCCCACCACCAACAACAACCTGCTCTTCCGTCCCTCATTCTCTCCCGTCTCGTGTTCTGCATCACATTTAACAACGTGTAAAACCTTTACAGCTCAGGACAAACAAGAGGAGATAACCACTGCTCCCCGCCCCCCCCCCCCCTTCCTCCTCCTGCTGGCTACAACAACTTGCTAATTAACAAACCCTTGTCTGTCGGGTGATTGGGGGGAAAATGGCGGTCGATGCCGAAAATAGAATGGGGTGCAGGAAGAGGAGAGATAGAAGCGGTGGTAGTCAGTGGTGGTGGTAGTGGTAACGGTGTAGGTAGTAGTTTAGGGGTGGTTGTTACAATTTGACGGGGGGAAGGGGCTGCTTTTGTTCTTATTTTTAAGAGCCCTCTTCCTGCGTCATTCTCTAAGTCGGCTCTATGTTCAAATGCATTCCCGCCGTGACAATCCCTTCGTCTATCTATCTATCTATCTATCTATCTATCTATCTATCTATCTCTCTATCTATCATATATATATATATATATATGTGTGTGTGTGTGTGTGTATGTGTGTGTGTATGTGTATGTGTGTGTATGTGTGTATATATGTGTGTGTGTGCATGTGTGTAGGAAACTTTCAACTAAATTACCCAACGTGAACTTCTCCAAGACGATATGAGGAACATCTAACTGCTATTTCTTGTGCATCAAAATGACCACATAGAATCGGTCACGTGTGGTGGTGATGTGTAGAGGCGGTCATGGTATTAGAGAGGAAATGGCAAAAGCAGCAGCTGTATAGTAGTAGTAGTAGTAGTAGTAGTAGTAGTAGTAGTAGTAGTAGTAGTGGGGGAGGGGGAGGTCCTTATTGAATTTGCTTCAGAAAATCACTATCATTAGTTCATTATTGAAAATTTCGGCAACGAATCTACGACCGGGAGGTGGAGGAGGTTGGGATAGGAAGGAGGAAGTTTGTTGTTGTCTCCCTTGAAACGGAGGGGAGGGTGTGGCGGTGGTTGGTGGGAGAACTGTTTGATGATCCATGGGTGTAGATGAGACTGGTCATGTGTGAGGGTGTATGTGTGTGCGTCTGTGATTGTGTGTGTGTGTTTGTGTCCCTATTCGCGTATGCGTGAGGGAATATATGTATGTATGTATGTGTCTGAGTGTGTGTGTACGTATTCGTATATGCGTGGGGAACTGTGTGTGTGTGTATGTGTGCGTGTGTATTCATGCGTGCGAGGAGGAGTATCTGCCTCTGTGTGTGTGTGTGTGTACAGATACGTGTGTATATATCTCTTTCTGTGTGTATGTGTGTTTTTGTCTTCGTGTCTGTTTTGGTGTATGAGTGTGTGTGTGTGCTTGCGTGCGTGTGTGTATGCTGGGTAGGTTCTAATTATTGCCTACTTCATGTGTATGGACGGGAGGTGTAGTTGGCGGGGGGAGCACGAATATAAAAATTGGCATCGACGACGACGACAGCAAAGATGAAAGTAATGGTCGTGTCTGTGTTGTTGTTGTTGATGTTGTTTCTTAATTCAACCGTGATCTGATCAAGCATGTCTATGATCAAAAGACAATACTTTATTAATGACCATCCCGCCTTTTGGGGGTCTGGGCGGTAGAAATCGAGACTAAATTATCCAATGTGACCTTCACCTTCGAAGACAATGTGGTTGGTTATGGTTTGCGAATCATCTAGCTGTTATTCCTGATGCTGGCGATATCGGAGGATAGTTCCTTTCGTGGGTGGGGGTCATTTTTGGCAGTGATAATGATTTCAAAATATTCCCACATCTACATACCCCTCCTAGTCTCTCCTCATTTTTATTGTTTTATTGATTTGGTGAAAAATGTGGTTTATAATGATTGTTTCAAATTTTTACACAAGGCCAGTAATTTTAAGGGAGAAGGGTTGAGTCGATTACATCGATCCCAGTGCTCGACTGGTACTTTTTTTATCGACCCTGAAAGGATGAATGACAAAGTTAACCGCAGCAGTGTTTTCACTCGGAACGTAAAAATCCAGATGAAATGCCGTTTAGCATTTTGTCCGACGCGCTAAAGATTTTGCCAGCTTGACACCTAAATGTGGTTCATAATAATAATGAAATATTTCTCTCTCTTTCTAATTCACCTACCATAACCACCTCTTACCTCACCTAAAATCCGAACTCGTTATCAATCAACCTAAAATCACCTTGCTTTTTAGCATTTCCGGCTTTGTACTCTAAATGGTTTTAAAGATTTGAAGAATGACGGCTCGCCGAAACGTTGGTTTCTCACTACTCACACTAAATTATTATTATGCTTTATTAATGATCTGATTTACAACATCAGACTAGTTTTACGCAGGAAGCCTGAAGCCTCTATCTAGTATATTGGCCTGCAAGAAATAAGGAACATATTTTCCCTTAACTCACTGAAAATATGGTTCATATTGTTTGCCTCTCCTTATTTACCCACCACCACAACAACTTCCAGAAGCCACTCAACCAACCTCCGTTGCCATTAACACGAGGATGTTAAGCCTAACATATAAATGCTTCCTGGCATCTTTGGCGTTAGCCTCTGAAATATTTCTAAGACATTTGAAGAAGAACTTTTCTCAGCTTTTCACTGGACATGTCAAATTATTTCATTTTAATTGCTTTATGTATGAAGTTTTATAAAATGAGTTTCGTTTTACTAATGCAACCTCTACGCGGTAACTTGATTTATTAGAAATAGCTGCTAAATTTCACTAAACTTGTGCTCTGCCAATCTTAGAATTTTAACAAAGGTAACGTTAGGTACTTTAGTGTTAGATACTTGAAATCTAAAAACCATGCTCGGAGGTGGTATGGTAGCGGTTTTAATATTTTTGACCATTTCTGCTGACTTGAGGTCAAATAGCTTCCAACCATCACCATCATCACCACGTGCCAACGAGAAAGACTTTACGTGGCAGCCGCTCGTTCAGGAATTATTTCCTATCATCATTAAAAAATTACAAGCTCAATAGTCATGTGAGGAACGTCTATGATCATTGACCTGAAGCTAAACAACACAAGCAATTACAAGAACTAAGGGACTTTTACGTGGTATCTCGACTTGCTAGTAATAACAGCCTTTTGTCTAAGAAGAAGACACATTGAATAATGTGGTCTTAGGTTACATGCATACATGGAAAAGACGGGGTGGTCACAATTGGAATGGTTTTGATCAGAAATCTACTCGATGGTATTTGGCCTAAGGTTAAACCACAAAAAAGCGCGTATCACCACCACAAATGACAACTTCCACCGCAACCACAGCTAGCACCACCTCCGCCACAACACATCTCAGCCACCACAACCAGACCCACCTCCGCAAATCTCCACCGCCATTATAGAGCTTCCATCAAAGACTAATACACCACCAGCACAACCACAACCACAACCACAGCATACTACCACCACACACCACCACCACCACCACCACCACTACGCATCATTACGATGACAGCCGTCATAAAACTCACCACTACCACGTACCACCGCCACCCCCATATCACTCCCACGCACACTACTTCCCCAATTGCCATAGAATCTTCACCATAATACCGCCGCCACCACCACCACCGCCGCCTCCACAACTCATTGGTGTCTGACAGCTCCATTGATCCGACTATCGATTAAGTCGTTAAGCTGGGCTGATCTCAAACTTTATACAATCACCTCCATTATTATCATCACTCTCATTATCACCACCACCACCACCACCACAACCATCGCAACCGCCGCCGCCATGATAAAAATCATCGTCATCATCATCATCATCTTGTCGTCGTCGTCGTCATCATCATCATCATCACTGCTGATGCAGGGACATCAATGTTGTTATTGTTGTCATTGTCAATATCGTCACCACCACCACCACCACCATCATCATTATCACCATCATCACAACTACTACAATCACATCATTAGCACGGCCACCCCTAACCCTTGTCTAAATTTCTGGCCCAGCGTTTATTTATGAAATTACACTGTGTATGTGTGTGAGAGAAAAAGAGGGAGAGAGAGAGACAGACAGACAGACAGAAAGGGACAGAGAGAGAGAAAAAAGAGAGAGTAAGTAGAACAACTGACAGGCACTCCGTGCGCCCCACCCAACCATCGCACTAACACCATCCCCACGACCAACCTTACCAATTAACATGGTCGCATGTTAAAAAGAATGCCGACCACAAAGGGACCACAAACGTGACAGATTATTTCATATATATATAAAAAATCATCATGGTGGTGCACCAGCATGACCGCAGCCACTTGGCTGAAACACATAAATAAATAAATAAATAAATCATTATTATTATTTATTTATTTATTTTATTTTATATTATTTTATTATTGATTCAATTATTTGTTTTTATTTTGCACATGATTGTCCTTGCTTCACATCCCCACCCAATAACCTCATTATCAACAACAATAATAACAAGGGTAGCAACGAAGTAAGTTCTCTGTCAACAGTCCTCATTTAGGGGTCGAAGGACCACTGATGGGTGAGTCGGGTCCACCGAAGAGTTTAGTGAACTAAATTCAACATTTGTCGCTCAAGCCAAGTACCATGAAAAGCTAGCGGGCTTGTGGAAGCAAATTCTGTTAAATTCAACTATAGTGGTCCCTGCCCTGAAAAACGTGTCATACTATTATTATATGTGGTAGTACAACCTGCTAGAAATAGCAACCAAATTTCTTCCAACCACTTCCTACTGGCAGGAGTGTCACCTTTGTATGGCTTTGTGTGCCGGAGTGAGTGAAGCTTAAGATTTCTCAGGTCGGTTAGGGGCAGTTATTCTAAAGAGCTTGCAATGTAGGTATAAGTAAATGGATAAAGGGTTCCATAAAGGAAAGAATTGAAGTGTTAGCAGCGTTTCTGCACAGATATGTGTGGGATAAACTCGTCCAGATGGTGTGTGTGTGTGTGTGTGTGTGTGTGTGTGTGTGTGTGTGTGTGTGTGTGTGTGTATGTGTGTGTGTAATACGCACACTAACCCACTAACACAGACACAATCTGGACGAGTTTATCCCACACATATCTGTGCAGAAACTTTGCTAACACTTCAATTCTAGGTGGGTGGGTGTGCATACACACACGCAGTGGGAGAGAGTGTCTAAGTATATCGTCAGAGTAAGAACAGTGAGAGAAATACTGTAAATAAATACATACAGTTCTCCAGAAGACTGATTGAAACCTTGGCGCTATTTCAGATGCAACACGTTTCAATTCCGTTTATATTACTCAAATGCATTCAGAAGAACATGAGCGTAAATTTGAAAGAAAAAAAAAGAAAAAAAAAACCTTCCTTTTGGCTCGGCATGTATCGATAAAGGGAAGAGGATATAGGGCACTCCGTTTTCATTTGCTGAGATTAATAAGAAAGTTCCTAAGGTAAACTAATTCGCCTAATTTGAGCTGGTGTTAATCAAAATTCCTGTCAGGTTCTGAGTCTAAATTCCTGTCAGCGGTTTTACAGAATATTTCAAATTGTAAAAAAATAATTAAAAATTTTCACATAATGTTGAGACAAACGAAATTAAACCGCAGGCCTTATGTTTCACATCACTACCCGACTATCTTTAAAAAAAAAGGAAGAATACATTCGCCAGACACATTTTGGATTTATAAAAAACAAAAAGAGAACAGGATAGACAATGCACGAAAAAGGTCCTCCTAGTGAGAAATTTGGCCCGATGAAACAAGACTGCCTTTGGGTCCCAATATGAAAGGGAGGGTTTATTCCCACCCTTTTTTTTTCTTATAGAGACGGGCCCTGCAGGTAGTTATGGATCCAACCTTGGTTCTCTGAACACCATACCGATATTCGTTACTTAGTCTCCCTTCTCATAGGCCCCGACTAGAACTTCTTTATTTATCTATCATGGGTCTGCTGGACCAGACCTGACCTGGGGTAAAATCCTTATCACTACAACCACCACCACCCGCCTTCCTCATCACCCCCACTATTGGCACGATCACCATTATCGAACCAAGGAGAGGGCGTAGTCTATGTGGTCCCTCGGCCTTCTGAAAATAGCAGTCAAACCTCCCTCAAATACCCCCCCCCCCCCCTACTGTTTTGGGAAAAGTAACTGACCTGGGGTTAGATAACAAGCACCACGTACCAGGATAATCAGTACCACAGCCATCATCATCATCATCATCATGACCAACATCACTAACAGCGACCACCTCTATCATGAGCCAACGATGAGGCGACTCAGCGTGGTCTATCGGCATGCTAAAGGTAGCAGCCAATCGATTGTTCAGGTTGATCTGGCATTAAACACCAACGATAAAAGCGACTCCTTATCAATACCACCGCCGCCGCCGCCGCCGCTCACCGCTCACCTCTAGCTCTATCTTCATTATCACCATCGCCCATTACCAACACAAGCCTCTCTCCTACCACCACCACCACCACCACCACCACCACCACCATCACCAGTACCACCATCACTGGCCCTCCCTATTTCTACTACTACTACTACTATTACTTCCACCATCACCCACCAGCCACGCTAGCCCCTCTCGTACTACTACCACCACCCTCACTGTCACTAACACCTCTACTATAATTGTTCTTTCATTACGCATGCTTTTGTGTGTGACCTTACTGAACTGGCATGGTTCGCTGGAAAAAAAAAGGGGGGGGGGCATTTGACAGTTGTCTGGTGTTGGAGGAAATAAAGGGGAACTCATCAGATATGAGCCAAAGTCAAACAAACGACGGGGGTAATGTGTGACACTCCCTCTGATCTATCCCATAACTGATCCCTAAAAACAAAAACAAAAAAAAAACGAAGAAAAAAAGGGTTTTCATTGATTTAGTATTAGTAACGGGAGAAAGGAAGGGGACGTAACAAAATTACATGTCAAACGTAACTAAATGACTTACGTTATTTCAGTTACCTCCCTTCATGTTCTAAACACTGGAATCGATCAGAGATCGATGCTGCTCTTTCATTTTTCGACCGTGGGGTGGGGGTAGAAGTGGTTCAAGGACTAAATATCATAATTCAATCGAATAACCCCTTCGATCCCCGCCACACACACATACATACACACACACACACACACACATACACAGCCTTATTACACACAATGTTACAAATCGGTAGAGCGGCGAACATAAAGCCTTGCGCTATTTTATCTCTTTTATTTTTACATTCTGGATGCAAATCGACGCCCACACAGAGGTCAGCTTTGTCTTTTTTCCCTTCAACTTTCGACAAAGACCTGGCTAAAGACTTAAGCATGATCCATCGTTGTTTAATCACTCGTCTTTCTAATGTCCTTCATTAGTAGTTACGATACAACTGGCTTTTCCAGTACCACTAAATTCCGGTCTTTGTGTCCATTGCCGAAATTATAGGGCGATCGATTGAGCAAATCATAAAAGAGTCGGATAAAATGCTTTCATGTGTTTAGACCTCTTTACACTCTGAGTTTTAAATACCGTTCAGATCAGCTTTATTTATTTTATCGACACCCAGAAGGATGAAAGAGTAAAGTACCAGTGAAATACTGGAGTCGATGTAACCCAGTCACCTCCCTACAAATGTTTGATTCTGTGTCTTTTGAGATAAAACTTTGTCTTTCATCATATCAGGGCCAATAAATTAAAGTATCAATCAAATACTGGAGTCGATTATATCGATCAACACAGTTCCTTCGAAACTGATAGCCTTCTGCTTAAACCAGAAATCATTCAGAGCACGAAACTGGCAACATTATTAGCGCGTCACCCTCTCACCTCAAAATTTCAGGCTTTTTGCCTATAGTAGAAAGGGTAATACTGGTTCGATTTTCCTAAATTTTACGTAACTTGAGTTGAGGTGAACCCGTTGTAACCTAAATTGGTTTTAGCTAAATTTTAATTTAATTTTCATTTAATTATATAGATAGATAGATAGATAGATAGATAGATAGATAGATAGATATAAAATTTGGAAATGCTGTTTCTCTTATGTGATGTTTGATGTCGCTTGATCGAGCATGCATGGTTTTTATCAGCATTTTCAGATTTATAATCTCGAATATCATGCTGAAGAAGGAAATGAATTTTTTACCATTCTAATCCCGAAACGCGTACATGATTAACTAAGGCTAGTTTGTTTCAAGTATTACAAGTATTGCCATCTGTGGAGACATATTGTAGTAGAAGAATTAGTACTTTAACTGCTATTTCTAAATTTCGGTATGTAGTGAAGTAACTTTTGCTGATCTCTTAATTATGCTTTGTATACATACATACACACACACACACACACACACACACACACACACACACACACACACACACACACATATATATATATATATATATATATATATATATATATATATATAGGTGCTGGTAGGGTATTTCCAAAGAAGTACTCGACCGAGTTCTTGCCTAACAACAGTGTCGGGTTCCAGGTTAATACAAAATTCTTCACATATACAAAACCCTGGTTTTCCAATGGTAAAACCGTTGTGTGGGTGCGGCGAAGAGTAAACTCTAATCCAAATAATAAGACAAAGAAATCCTTCTGCACATCTTTAGTGATTCGTTACAATTGTTTCTGTACCAAAACTGCAAGTCCGATACAATGTCTACAACCGCAAACATTACGTAAAATTTACACTTCGAATATTGGGTGAACTGGTATTGCAAGCAGAGATGGTACGGAAACAATTGTAACGAATCATTAAAGTAAACACACACACACACACACACACACACACACACGCACATAAACTTTTACGTGATAATGAGTATCAAAGCAGATAAAGCTACAAATAACAGAGTGTAAAATATTAGGTTTAAAACCTCTTTTGGGTAGGAAAAATGTCCAAGGTTACACTATAGCTTTATCTGCTTCGAGATCTACAGCTAAAAAAAAAAAAGAAATAATAATAATAACCACATTTCTGTACGTAAACACGTGTCTGTGTGTGCTGTGTTTATGTGAGTGGCTAAAAATATGTTCGAGTGTATTAGTACGTGTGTGCTTAATTTTAGATATAAGTAGCTCTGTGTTTAACAATATATATCGTATGTGTAACTATAAATATACGCAACATCTGTAGGTGTAGACATGTGTGCTGCCTACACGCATGTGCCTATGTCTGTTTGTGTACGCATGTTTATTTACGTGGGTCAGATGCATTGTAGCTTATTCTCATATCATGTTTTTATAAGTGTTAAATGTACAAAACATATATGAATATATGCATGCGCGCAATTGTGTGTGTATATATGTGTGTGTGTGTGTGTGTGTGTGCATGCATATATATATATATATATATATATATATGTAGTGTGTGTGTGTGTATGCATATGTGTGTAGCATAAATACACTTGCGGCACGTTACGTCAACAAGTGACTAACACTTTCACAATAGAAGCCATTGTTTGCTGTTATCTCTGTATCACTGTGTTCGACATACTTAATGCTATATATATATATATATATATATATATATATATATATATATATATATATATATATATATACATATATATATAGTGCTGTGTGTGTATTTGTATATATATATATATATATATATATATATATATATATATATATATATATATATATATATATATATATATATATATATATATATATATATATATATATATATATACAAATACAAACACAGTACTATATATATATATATATATATATGTATGCATATATGTATATTCATATGTATACATATATATATATATACATACATACACATACGTACATATATATGTATATATGTATGTATATATGTATTATATATATATAAACATACACATACATACATATATATGTATATATGTATATATGTATATATATATATATATATATATATATATATATATATATATATATATATATATATATATATATATATATATATATGTATGTATGTATGTATATATATATATATATGTATGTATACATGTACTATATATATAAACACATACATACATATATATGTATGTATGTATATATAATATATACACATACATACATATACAAGTATGTGTGTGTGTATATATATATATATTCGTTCCTCTATTCTTGGATTCGTTCAGTCGTTTTGGGGTTTCTTTCATTTTACTTATTCTGTTTTCCCCTTTCTGCTTGCTTGTTTGCTTGTTGGTTTGATTGTTTATTCGTTCACGCAAGCAACGCACATCTTTAACAACATCAACAATAGCAAAACAACATCAACGAATGACAATAGCAACAAACCAAAAAAAAAAAAAAAAAGAACAAAAAAGAACAAAAAAACGCAACAGCGTCGACAATAGCCGATACCAACGACTTTTACAATAGCAACAAAAAGCAACTCACACAACAACAATAACAACAACAACGACGACGATGGGGGCGACAGTGGTGGCAACAACAGCAACGACGCCACGTCCAACACCAGCGCCCCTTGCAGCACCAGCGACAATAGGAAGCACCAACAGTGAAACAATACCGCACATCAGCTGTAACAATAGCAGCATTATCAAGCATTAACAACAACAACAACAACAACAATTACTACCACCACCACTACTACTACTACTACTACTACTACTACTACTACTACTACTACTACTACTACTACTACTACTACTACATTAAACATGAAAGACAGCAAAGCATCATAACAGCTGGATTGTATTATTTCAGCAGGTCACATCGCCATTTTGTGAGTACATATGCGTGTGTGTGTGTCTGAGTATGAGCATGTGCGTCTACACACACACACACACACACACACACACACATATATATATTACTTTTTTACTTGTTTCATTTGACTGCGGCCATGCGTAACATATAAGTATATAAATGCGTATGTGTGTATGTATATGCGTGTGTGTATAAATCATTATAAAAGTATGTATACTTGCGCATGTATGCATACGAATGTATATGTACATTTGTGTGTGTGTGTCTGTGAACCCTCCCCCACGCAATTAATTGACAGATATTTTGGAATGAAACTGTAGACCCCTGAGTAACTCATGTAGTTCTTTCAGCTAATTATATAAAAGTATTACGTATTGAGTTCTCTTCTCTCGTTTTCAAAACCAAACTTATCTACGGCATGCATACACACACACTTATATGCACACATGCACACACACACCACTGTTCGATGTTACTGTGACATACCGATATCGACAGGAAGCCTAAAAGACAATAATGACAATTATAACAGGAAGCAAAGAAAGGATGACGACCACCACGAAGACAACAACATGGCGACGGCGGCGGCGGCGGGGACATTAACCTCAATGACGAAAATTAAGCAGAAAACGAACCACAGTGAAATTAAAGAGTCAAAAACAACAACAACAACATCAAGCTCAAGATCAAAGTCAAACAACAACTGTAAAAATTAATACCTGGAACTTAAACAATATCAACAGATGCAACAATAACAACAACAACATCAGAATCAACGAAGCCAACGTTAATAGCAATGTCAACAAATACGGCATTGACAATGTCAGCAGCAAAGTCGTCGGTAACAGCGGCAACAGACTCCGTTGCAAAAGGAATCAACAACAACATAAACAGAACAACAAAAGTGAATTTAACATCAGAAATGTCGATGATGATGATGACGACACAACAGGAATGGCAAAGTAGTAGTAATAATAAGAATAATAATAATGATCCTTTCTGCTGTAGGCACAAGGCCTGAAATTTAGGGGGAGGGGATGTATCGATTAGATCGACCCCCAACATTTGATTGGTACTTATTTCATCGACCTCGAAAGGATGAAAGTCAAAGTCGACCTCGGCGGAATTTGAACTCAGAACGTAATGACAGACGAAATGCCGCTAAGCATTTCTTCCGTCATTAATAATAATAATAATAATAATAATAATAATAATAATAATAATAATAATAGTGATAATCTTTTTTACTCTAGACAGAAGGCCCGACATTTTGGGGGAGTGGGGAGGAGGGGGCAGTCGATTAGATCGACCCCAGTACGCAACTGGTACTTAATTTATCGACCTTCGATAGAATGAAAGGCAAAGTCGACCTCGGCGGAATTTGAACTGAGAACGTAATGACGGACGAAATGCCGCTGAACATTTCGTCCGGCGCGCTTAACGATTCTGCTAGCGTGCCACATCAATAATAATAATAATAATAATAATAACAATAATAATAATTATAATTAATTCCGTTTTATTGGCCACAAGGGCTTATAATAATAATAATAATAATAATAATAATAATAATAATAATAATAATAATAATAATACCACCACCAAAATATTGACAAAACAAAAAATAGAAAACAAGAACAATTTCTAAAATAGAAACAACACTAACAACAACAACAACAACAAACAGCGTTGGCAACGATGACAATAGCGACAGTAGCAATAGCAACAAGCAGCATAAAATTAGAAGTGTAACAATAAGCCGTGAAGTCTAAAGAAGCCATATTAGATTCTAAATATAGACCTGAGTGTTGTGTTCGTTATTGATAGAATACTCCAGATCGAGAATGTCCTTGACATTGGCAAACAGGTCGGTTACAGGAGAATGAAAGCTTCGCTGCTGTTACAGTGGGTTGTTGGTGTTTGTTTTGATATTATCCGCCAGAGGGTACTGGTCTCCATCCATTCATTCTGCTGAGGTGATTGGGCATGCGAGAGAGAGAGAGAGAGAGAGAGAGAGAGAGAGAGAGAGAGAGAGAGAGAGAGAAAGAGAGAGAGAGTGTGTGTGTGCGTGTGTGTGTGTGTGTGTGTGTGTGTGATTGCTTGTGTATTTGTGAGGGAAAGGTGAAATGTTTGTGTGCGTATAAATGCACGTGCGGTGTCTTTTACATACGCACACACACGCACACACTCACACGCATCCATTATACATAGTGTTGTTTTTTGTGCATAAATTCCCTTTCTGTCTTTCGTTCTTCGTTTCCCATTTATAGTGATGATGGAAGACAAACACACACACACACACACACATACACACACAGATACATGTGTGACGGGCTTCTTTCAGTTTCCGTCTACCAAATCCATTCACAAGGCTTTGGTCGCCCCTAGGCTATAGTTGAAGACATCTGCCTAAGATGTCACGCAGTGGGACTGAACCCGGAACCATGTGGCTGGTAAGGAAGCTACTAACCACACTGTCACCCTTGTGCCTGAATAATTAATAATTGAATGTTGTGAGTTAAAAGTACCGTTTTTTCTTTTGGGTTTTTGTTTTCATCGTTTGTCTATTTATTAACGAAGTCATATATAAAACAATTTTCTTGTTTTAATTTCGGAATTAAATGGGTTTTGACTTACTATCAAGTGCCTTTTGGCTAACCCTGTATAACGTTGTTGAACCTTATATCTTCTCCCCGTGTCTAATATTTTCTACCGTGTCATCAAAAACATTACCCATTTTCTTAATTACTGACAAAATAGTATCATATATCATCTTCCTCGCAATTTGGGTTTAATTAAGTCTGCTTCAGTTTATATCACAGCGCAAGTTTTGCCAGCGTTAATAAACTAATTAACAAGAGCACTTGCTGTACAACGTTTTGGTAAATGCGGAAGTTAAGTTAACATTACGCGGATGTGCTAATGGAAAACATATTTTTATTAAACTCAGCGTGAAAATTTAGCTACAGTAGTTAATCTCTCTTCTATTTTCCTCTCTGTGATTACAGCGAGATGAACATGCTGGCTTAACCACAATATCTAATTCTATCACACCGAGTTTAAATAAACATGTTTACGAATATATATGTATTAAGGCTACCATTGGTTTCATGTTAAGGAAATATCTTAATATCTTAGCAATTTTTCTAGCCGATCACATGGAAGAATGGTGTTCGTCTACAATTTGGATAAAGTACACACACATACACTCACATAAATCAATACATACATAAGTACACACACACACACACACACACACACACACACACACACACACACACACACACACATATATATATATATATCTTGTAGTAAATCTGACTTACAGCTGTTTCCTCTGTTCGATGTAAGCATGTACATATACGTATGTATATATGCATATATATATATATATATATATATATATATATATATTATTTATATTCTTATATGATTGAACGCCACGTATCCTCTTCCAAGTAAGTTTTTATCTACACACACACACACACACACACACACACACATATATATATATATTACTGCGCCTTTGTGTGTGTGCGTGTGTGTGTGTGATGTTTAGAAAACCTATTATTGGAAAGGAAAAAAAAATATTACATTTTCTATTTGTAAGAGTTTCTTTTCTTCCTTTCTTTCTTTCTGTCTATTTTCATTCATGTATTGATTATTTATATATTTATTTATTCCCTACGCACTCCTTGTTTATCCAAGTTCTGTAGAGCAGTCTGTTCAATTATCTGTCTGTCCCCCCACCCCACAGTTCTTCTCTCTTTCGCTTTATGTATGTATGTATGTATGTGTTTCTGTGTGTGTGTGTGTGTGTAAAGCACACCCACATTCATGTGTGTATGGGTAATGGAGGAGGGTGTTTTTACCTTTGTGTTATGACCTAATTTTTCTAATTAATGTTCCTCCTCCTCCTCCTCCTCCTTCATCCACACCTTCATCCTCATCATCCTCATCATCATCCTCATCATCCTCATCATCTCTATCATCATTCACAATGTCAACATCATAGTATTTATTGAGGAGAAGAATTTTATTCTAGTTTAACAGTCCACGGATATTGCTAATTCTTTCGTTGTTGTTGCTGTTTATGATGATGATGATGATGATGATGATGATGATGATGACAGCGAGAACGTTTCAAATCTCGTATAACAGAAAATGCTTTAAAATATGTAAAAATATGCAAAACTGCCAAGTTTGGCAGCAAAACCTCTGGGAGTAATATTTTGTTCATTTGTTTGTTTCTTTTTGGTAAATCTTATTTTATTACACAGAAGCAGTTAAAATTAATAACCTGATAGTTTACATGTGAGAGAGATTCGATAATTGGGTAACACACACACCCCTCCGTACACACACACACACACACACACACACACACACACACGCACACGCACACATACATACATACATACATAGGCGCGGTGGTGGCTGTGTGGTAACAAACTTCCTTACCAACCACATGGTTCCGAGTTCAGTCCCATTGCGTGGCACCGTTGTTCACTTGGGCTCAAATGTACAAACAGAGACGTATTATAGAAAAAGGATTACAAAGCATACAAGGCGGAAGAGTTTGATGTTGAAGGGGCCGAAATCCCTGTGACCTCAGAAATGTCACTGATGATGCATCCCGGAGCACCCACGGGATGTATATTAAAACTAAGACACGTGAGTGTGTGTGTGTGAAAGAGAGAGAGAGAGAGAGAGAGAGAGAGAGAGAGAGAGAGAGAGAGAGAGAGAGTGTGTGTGTGACGGGGGAGAGAGTATATAACTGGCATTCCGTCGGTTACGACGATAGGGGTTCCAGCTGATTCGATCAACGGATCACCCTACTCGTGAAATTAACGTGCATGTTGTCGAACCCTCCACAGAAACTCGCACCCTTAATGTATTTCCCAGGAAAATTTAGCGTAATGCACAATGCGAAAAGGGTGACCCTTTGAATTACATGTACTACACATATTTGCCAGCCCGAGTGGACCGGAGCAACGCGTCGCCGGGAATTGAACTCATGACTTTACGATCACGAACCGAATACATTAACCTCTAACCCACACGCCTTTACAGTGAGAACATGTGTGAGTGTGTACGCGCGCGTGCATATGCAAACACACACACACACACACACACACACACCAGTGTGCCCTTGTTTACGTCAGACACACCAGAGGGCGTGCAGGTGGTTGCGTGAGGTTGAACCATGCCCAGGATTATCACTATTGATGCCGAAGATCAGATTTACTCCTTGTTGCAAACACCTAATCAAATTCCTATTCTATATTTTACAACTTTTCATTTCAATTAATTCAGTTTCTGGTTTTGTTTCCCCTGAGGTTTCTTGACCAACATTAATCGTTTAACTAATTATTTTGTTTCCCCACCCGACCCCAACCCCACTTTACCAATGTAATTAACATGAAATTATCTGGGCATCATTCGCCTTACAGAAATGTTGCATCCTTGAGCATTTTCCCCGTAACATGAATTCTCTAATATGAGATCGATATTTCTATAGACTTTCATATTACGTGTATATGAAACTGAAATGGAAAACAGGTTTCACGTTGCTGGTTTTTCCGTTGCGACAAAGTATTTCCATAACGTGACGCTTCCGTAACGCAATGTTTCCATAACGCGGGTGATGCATAGTAAATATAGCTTATATACAAATGCAAATTGATTACTCAGAGTAGACGTCTGTAGAATGCTTCTGAAACTTGCTGCGGTGGTGATGTGACGGTGGCAGTAGTAGTGGTAGTGGTGGTGGAGGGTTAGTAGTAGTAGTGGCGGTGGGAGTAGTCATTGTAGTAGTAGTAGTAGTGGTGGTGGTGGTGGTGGCAGTGGGGTTAGTAGTAGTAATAGGACTAATGGTTGTAGTAGCAGTAGTATTAGTAGTGGTGGTTGTGGTGGAAGCGATAATGGCTTAGTAGCAGTGGTGGTGATAGTAATAGTAGGAGTAATCATAGTAGTAGTAGTAGTAGTATTTGGAGGAGGGGGAGTATTGGTAGTAGTGGTAGTGGCAGCAGTTGTAGTATTAGGAGGAGGAAGAGGGGTATTAGTAGTAGTAGTAGTAGTAAGTCCGTGATATACTTTGGTAGAAATCTTAAAATAAACCAAAATAAAGAAAATAGTTCATCCGAAAGACGTGACTGCAGACAACTGATGGTGGTCTTTCTCCGTGTGTGTTTTCTTTATAGATCCATTTCCTTTCTCCCTCCATTACTTCATTAATTTATAAGTCTATTAATTATCTGGAGGAGAAGGGGGAGGAGGAGGAGAGACGTGGGGGAAGCACTTGTTTATTAATGTTAGCGGTTATTTCTGTCAACTTTGTTTGCGAACATAATTTAGCGTTTTGTATGTAATGTCGGAATATTAAGGCTTTATTCCACTTGAGAGCTTGGGTGAATGCGTGAGTATATGCATAGAATGTGTGTGTACACAGAAAAAAGACAGCTAGATGGATACACGGATAGAGAAACAAATCGATAGATAGATAGATATAATGAGTAGATAGATAGATAGATGCATCATTACCTAACTGCGGCCTGCAGACTTGCTGGACAAAAATTTGCTTGAAAATTTTAATAGTGCGGCTCCCCTCATGATAATCCATGTCAAGCAGCCTGCTCTTCCATAAAGAATGGTCACGTCTTAAATAAATAGATCTATGTGACGCGATGTGAAGTTTGGACAGAATCGCGATCTAAATATTATAAAGCACAAGATTTCGTGATATGTTCCTTCGATTAATCTGCACCAAGATGCGCGCACAATCGCACTCACACATGCACACACGCACTTGCCCCCCACCCGACTCTATGCTGGTGTGTATATGGTAAACCGGTCTTGTATTCCACCGAAAACGAAACCAATCTTCTTGGCTTCTGTCTTGCTCTCACTTGCTAAATGTCTTAAAAACAAAAGAGTACATCGGATGAAGTAGTCTTAGATGTATTCATACTTGAGAATATAACCGAATTGTCACGCATTTTGACTAAATATCTGAGTGATGAGGGCTAACCCACGGTCAAGCAAAGCTAGTGGCATCAACACAAGCTTGCATATGCATGTATGTGCATCTATATCTCCACACGCGTGCACAAACACACACACACACAAACACGGAAACAAGGAAACACACACACACGCGTACATGTAAATATATACGAACGATGAATTCCGTTGCTCTTACCTGAAGATCACTGTGGCATGAAACTTGAGCTGCGTGACAAATTTTCACAATCAACAAACCATGGGGCCGATGTGCTCATTTTAAATAATGATATATGTAACTCCTACTAAATGTGTTGAGTGTCTCTTTTTATATATATATATATATATACGAGGGGATTCTTTCAGTTTCCATTTACCAATTTCACTCACAAGGCTTTGGTAGGGCCGAGGCTATAGTAGAAGACACTTGCCCAAGTGAATGATGGGTAATATGTCCAGACTCTTACGATGCGTCTAATACGACGATTCCTCACTGCTTGTTCAGTATGGTTTGCATTAAGTTAGATACAAACAGGCATGATATCCCTAGGAAGATAGAAATGTAGTTCTTGCCCTGTGTATGATTCATCTGACCTCCGCATTTCTTCGGCTTATAAATCAAAATTTGCGGTCTGAAATTTGCAGCCTCAAAAAGAAGGTAGGTCGACTTGTACACCAAAATGAGTTTGGAGGACCAAAAGTTTCATGGAAAGATAATGACGATGTTTGAATATTTGCTCCAAATATTATTACGTCGACTTTCTATGTCGAAAAAATGCGACACTATTATCTCTTGCAACGACAACAACCACAATAGCAACCACAACAACAACAACAACAATTAAATGAGCAATAAAACAACAACAACACAAAGACAGCAACACAGTTTCATAGAGTGATTTATTGGTTTTCATCAGTTCCTATAAATTACGCGGCGTTTTTCCTTTTGTTCTCTTATCTTACGTTTTATTCGGTACATTTCTGTGGTGTAATCCTGCACACACACACACACACACATTCCACATATATAACCGTATGTATGCACGCGTGGAATGTGTGCATTAGTGTGTGTGTATATATACATATGTGTGTGTATATATATATATATATATATATATATATATATATATATATATATATATGTGTGTGTGTGTGTGTGTGTGTATGTATATATATATATATGTGTGTGTGTGTATATATATACATATATATATATACATATATATATATATATATATATATATATATATATATATATGTATACACACACACATATATATATACATATACGCATATATATGTAAGTATATATATATATATATATATATATATATATATATATATATATATATATATATATCCACATATATATACATATACACATATTACACGAGCGCGCACGCACACACGCATACACACACACACACGTGCGTCTGCACACATAGACTGCGAGACACGGACAAACAGACAGACGGACGGACGGACGGACAGGCTACATACGTAAGTGTACATGCAAACGTGTGTGCGTGTCCGAAGTATGTAATACAAGTAACAACGTTACTCCATATTGCTTCTGTCATATTCTCTAACATTTCTCTCGCCATAACCAGCCGGTTTTTATTTGTGTCAGAAATACACAGATAAACCCTTCTCTTATCCCCCAGCCCCTTATCCCTCGCTCCTCTACCATCCCTTTCATTTAGCCCCTATTAATCTCGCGCAGACTGATCCCTATCTAGAATGTCCTGCTCTGAACTTTACTCGTCTGCCCTAGATTATTCCTCAGTAACTGTTCCTGGCACGACAATCTCTTTTACATGCTGACTGAGCGTGTTATACCACGGGTATATGGTATGGCAGGATGTAGAGGGGTGCATTTTAGCAAGTAAAGGGAGGAATACGGTATTGCGATGAGTGGCGTCCGTTGGTATTTCAAGATGGCTGCAAAATAACTTACTGTGTAACCATACCCCATCATTTCTATCTATCTATCCAGCTAGCTAGCTAGCTAGCTATCTGTCTAACTGTCTATCTACCTGTCTGTCTGTCTATCCATCTAACTGTCTCACTCTCTCTCTCTTTCTCTCTCTCTCTCTCTCTCTCTCTCTCTCTCTCTATATATATATATATATATATATATATATATATATATATATATATACATGCCCACTTACATATCTATAAAGATGCATTTATACATACACAGTCGATGCGCATGTACTAGTGGTTAGGCTGTCGTACTCACAATCGCTGTACCTGCAATCACGATCGTGGGTTCGATTCCCTGACAGGGCAGCACGTTGTGATTTGAGCAAAACACTTCATTTCACGTTGTTCCTAGTCCCCCTTTCGATCAGTGGGGGATTGTTGGCTCGCTCACCTACCCAGCAGGGTGGCGTCATTTGAAGGCTAAAACAATGCCAAAATCACATTGTGACCAGCGACTTGTGACAAATTCTGCTAACCAGGTCAGTCACATGGTCATATACATTCACACATATATTGATTGTCATATGCAGGTACAAAATCAATTTTCCAGAACCTTTGACTCCAAGATCTTTCCTGATTATTAATATTTCCGAAGTGGGGTGGACGTGGGTCCTAATCGGTCAACACATTCTCAATTAAACATTCTCAATTAAACAATTATGAAATTTACTTTGTTCGACAAAAGGCGGTGCTCCAATATGGCCGCAGTCAAATGACTGAAACGAATAAAAGAGTATTTATAGAGTGTTAAACTCTTTCGGTATGCAAATTAGGGACTCCTTCATAGAGTAACTGCTGCATTTGTTGAGTATATAAACGGCTTGGATGCTTCTTTCTTTGGAGATTGTCAGAATGATGTAGACGCTTCTGATGAGAACCCAATAATGTTCGAAAATCGATTAAGGTTGTTCATAATATCTTTTTCAGTCTGCGGAGAAATGGCTAAAATTTGTCCTGTTTATAATAATACCATATGTTACGTATATGTATATGTATGTATATATATATATATGTATGTGTATATATATATATATATATATATATATATATGTATGTATGTATATGCACTCAGTTTTTCGCATTGACTTCTGTGTGAGTTAATGATTCGTTCCGGTATAACATATACCCGTACATGCTCTGCACCTACAGCATTGCTGTAACAGCGAAGGTTGAAAGGTTGAAGAAAAATTACTTCCTTCGCCATGGTAAAGGAAGAATAGTCAAGGAATCAAAGTAATGAGGGTTCCAAGAATGGCGGACTGTAAAGAAGGAATGATAAATAGGGAAAGTTGAAGGAAGAAAGGACGGAAAAGAGACAAGATGGAGGAAGGAATGAAGAGAAGGAGAGAGTGGAAAAGGAGTGGGTGGGTGGTAGAAGATTTGGTTGTAGAGATAAACAAAATGGTTGCTTGGAAAGAAAAATAAGGGCGATGGAAATGAATGTGGCCATTGAGAAAAGAGAAAACAGCAGAAGATGGGGGGGGGGGGGTAATGTGGGAGGAAGAAGGAAAGAAAGAAAGAAGAAAATAATTGTGTGAGTTAAAAGCTAATTTAAGTATGGTATTCGTGATATATTTTTCTTTTTTTTTATGTTGGTCTGTTCGTGGTGTTAATAGGGACATTACTAGTGAGTTGGGTGAGGTGAGACAGGAATAAAATGCAACACGCTCACACACACACACAAACGACGCATATACAGATATAAGCAAGCACACACAACGACACGTACACACACACACACGCGCGCGCGCGCGCGCGTACACATGCAGCTACGCTTATTCGCACATGAGTACAGTGATAAGCATATGCAGTAAAAAGAGAGCCTTCAATAGATATTGTTTGGCCCCAGTTCAGTTCACATAGAGACAGATGATAAAAAAGCGTTCCAGCCGTGACTACCTCAATATGTTTAGGTATTGTCTAGAACAGTGGTTCTTAAAGTGGGCGGTATTGCATCCCTGAGGGTGGAGGAAATTTCCAAGGGGGCGTTGAAGAAAAGTTAGGTGATAATGAGGTAGAGATTCATGTAAAAATTGAGGCGATTAAGGGGTAGCGATCCCTGTAAAAACAACAAAATAATGGGTTCATTGGGTTAAGTTTTGTTTGTGAAATGCTTTGAGAGAACCGACGTTAGACAACTTCCACCTTCTAATGATATTCTTAAGCTTTTAATCACTAAACGTCTATACGAGATTCTCCCTCAAGACGAACACCGCAGTATTACAGCACATCCACGTTAAGTAGGACATAAAGATTGCTATTCTGTACTAATACTGCTCTCTCTCTCTCTCTCTCAATATATATATGTATGTAATTTAACATCTATTTAGCTATATATATATATATATATATATATATATATATATATATATATATAGATAGATAGATAGATAGATACGTGTGTATATGTAATAATTTAGTCTATTAACAGCCAATTCATATAACCTAACGGTTTCATGCTGAAGAATCCTAAAGTTTTGTAAAGGTAACTTAACAATCAACAGAGATAGTTGAATAGAAGAGTAAATTGCTAAAGCTGTATCCTTCCTTTCAAGAATGTCCGATGACTGTTAATTTACGCATTTGGAAAGGTTCTTCAACATGAAACCAATTCGGTGATATGAATTGGCTGCTATGAGGCTAAATTTATAATATAAAACTAGTACACCCTCTTTAATACCCCCATGTACGTGGAACTGTTTTTCTGATTTATAAAAACTTATAGGACATCAATGTACGTATGCACACACGTGCTTTTCAAACGAGGAATGTAACTATGCAAGCAATGACAAAGCAGTGCAAAGTTCAAGTGGTATATTTATATTTATTGGAATCTAAACATTTCATTTATCATTATTTCGACGTTCTCGTTTCCGATCTTCGGACGTTAATACCGGAGACGTGAAAGTCGGAGTAACTATTGGTGAAGTATTCTGTGCTTGGACCCTAATCTTTCCTTAGATTTTCTTCATTTATAAAATGACCAACGTATATGAGAAAGGGAAAAATGCAAGTTTATATGGAAATATCGTGAATGAGTTTGGAAGGGGAATAATTGAGCGAGAGCGACAAAATATCTTAATCGTATGGAATTAAGAGGATTATGAAGAATTTGGGAAAACAGGGAGCCGAGTAGAAGGGAGAGAGAGGTGGGGTAAGAGAAAAGCGCTAAAGGAGACTGAGTGTTACAGTTGATGATACAGAATAAACGAGAGACTCAGAAAATGTGTGTGTGCGCGCACGTGCGTACGTGTGTGTGTGGTTATGTACGCATGCGTGCGTGTGTGGGTGTGTTTATATACTTGTGTGTAATAAGTGAGTATGGGAGTGTGTAGCGGAATCTGTGTGTTTGTGAGAGTCAATGTGTGTGCGTTTGTGTGTGTTAATAGAATGCGTGTGTATTTGGATGATAGTGTGTGCGCACGCGCGTGCAAGAGAGTATGTGTTTGTGTATATAAAGGAGTCGGTATTCATGTGTGTGTGTGTGTGTGTGTGTGTGTGTGTAAGGGAGTATGTTTGTCTGTGTATGCATGACTGTGTGAGATATATAATGTGTGCGTGCGTGTGCCTTTGTGAGGAATTTTGAGAATGCGAGTAAGTTACTCAGTGTAGGAACATAAATACGAATGTGTGTGTGTGTGTGTGTGTGTGTGTGTGTGTGTGTGTGTGTGTGTGTGTGTGTGTGTGTGTGTGTGTGTGTGTGTGTGTGTGTGTGTGTGTGTGTGCAGGTGAGTGTGATGAAGTTAGTGAAATGATATCACAAAGTCAATAAAATACTTTGATGTCCAATCTACAAGACCAGATGATAAAATAATTCCCATCGATTTTTTTTTACTTCCAACCTCTAATTTAAGGTTGACTCCATATCAACGTTGGTGGACGCAAAGAGCAAAGTTTAAAGTGCAACATTCGTCGGTATCATATGCACTGGCTGCAGTTTCCCAATTTGGTATTCAGGAGATCTGAAGGCCACATCTGGCCGGGTCATTACGATACTGGCCTTTCTGAACCTAATTTCACAAATAGCTTTTATCGCAGATTCAAAAGTACATTGCTTTGTAAAATATAGAGCAAAAACGAGGCAATGAGAAAGTTCTCAATCTGAGATCAATCTGCTTGAAAAAGCAGACAAATCTCCCTCTTAAATATCGTAGCTGTGTAGTAAGAAGTTTGCATCCCAACCATATGGTTTCGGGTTCAGTCCCACGGTGTGTCTTGTGCAAGTGCCTTCTCCTATAACTCCGGGCCGGAGTTAGTATTTAAAACTGTTTATTATTAACATCAAATAGATCATCATCCCTTACAACTGTTTCAATTAATACTCAGTGAATAATAAATATTAAATTCATATGACCTGAGCATATCTTCAGAGGGAAAAAATATACCCTAGGATGTTTTATATGTTTATATGTTTTATATGTTTTATGGATTCATTATGAGGCAAACACAACCTCTAATTGAATTGTGTCTGTGTATCTATCTATCTATCTATCTATCTATCTATCTATCTATCTATCTATCTATCTATCTATCTATCTATCTATCAGTGTGTGTGTGTGTTTGACAACTAGTGTTTGTTTAAGTCCCCTTAACTTAGCAGCTCGTCAGAAGCAATCGATAGACTTAAAGAATGATCTGGGGTCGATTTGGTCGACTAATCTCTTGAAGGCGGTGCGGTGCCCCAACGTGGCTGTTGTACAATAATTGAAACAAATAAAAGATGAAAGATGTTTCGAAATAAAGAAGAATAGACTGGATAATGTATTAACCGCCCAGAACTCGCTCCCCTCCCCCACTTTTCCCGAAACCGGAGGAAGTTCGACAGACTCAGATAAGCACCCGCCCTTCCCAACTCCACGCCGCTTTCCACTGCTCCATCTCCGAAGCTCCATGCATATATAATTATCTCACATTTATCTCAAGTTAATGTTTTCCACAAATTAGGGAGCTAATGGTGGGCCCGTTTTAATAATTGGGGAAACACCCTCTCCTCCTCCCGCCCCAGTCGAAATTCTAGCTACGCCCATGGAGGAATACAAAAGGGACAGGATAGTCACGACTGGAATAGCTTTGATCTTTGGGCTGCTCGTTGATGCAGGACTGATTTGGGTTTAAACAAAACACGACGACCACCACCACCACCACCAACCCATTATCCAATGAAATATTTCTCTCCATAATCATTATTAATACCGTTGAAGCTAATACGAGAGAGTTTTAGATGCTATATTTAGCAGGTCAAGCGAATACGTTATGTATGTCCACATTGGAACGCTAGTTCCTTTGTTTTGTAAAGTCCTCCGATTCAGCCGTGATTTAATAGACTTATGATCAGAGGTTTTTCTAAACGTGACCATCCTACCTTTTCGTTTGTTTAGGATTGACATCAGCCAATGTGTGCATGTATGTATGTGTGCGCGTGCGTGCATGTAAGCGTGCGTGTGGTTTTCTTTGGTAAAGACAACAGGTAGAGATTTAATAGAGGTTTGGTTACTATGTCTAGCAGATAAAGTGATAATGTTGAGGTGTGTAGTAGGGTATTGAGTACTCTATATGTAAGTGTGTATATATGCATGTATGTCTGTATGAATGTGTGTATGTATGTGCGTGTATGTATGCACATGTGCATATGAATAAATACGTATATGTGTGCGCATGTATGTACACACATATATATATACGTGAGTGTGTATATATATATATATATATATATATATATATATATATACTCTGTTTACGTAAGTTATTGGCAAACAGTCACGGTAGAATAATTCAGCTTATCATTGTATAGGAACGTTGACATTGTTCAGACAACAAATGTTGAAATATGCTGTCTGGCTTAGAAACTACATAATTCCATGAAAAAGAGAACGCTTCACTGGTTTTTGGTAGCAGAGCATGGCATGGAATGTAAAACTGTTTACTCATTCACTATACGTGATTTCTAATATCCACTCA
>NC_142941.1:51103830-51118830 GCF_046866305.1 Octopus bimaculoides
TCCGCCATCATCTAGTCATCTCTCCACTGAGGAAAGAAAAAATGAAGAGAGAAAAAAAAGAAGAAAGGAAAGAGAAAAAGCGCAATGGCGTGTACCGGCGTCCTGTCACAGACAACCCACCAATCATCACGTCATGGTTGACTGCTGCTCTCACTAAGGCTTGATTCAGAACAACCGCCATAATGCAACACCGCCGACACCATCGCCATCTTGAAGTTCGCTCTGTCTTATCTATGTACAGCAGTCCTGATCATAATAGGCCGTCAATATTTTCACCCTCTCACCCCCACCCCCTCGCACCAACACTTTAACCTATATATACATACATACGTGTATATATATATATATATATATATATATATATATATACATATATATATATATATATATATATGTGTGCATATATATGTATATATACATACATATATACATACACCTATATATATACATACATGTGTGTATGTGTGTCTGTGTGTGTGTGCTATGTGTTTGTGTGTGTGTTTGAGTGTGTGTCTGTGTGTTTGTGTGTAAGTGTGAATGTGCGTGTTTGTGTATATGTGTTTTGTGTTTGTGTGTGTCTATGCATGTTTGTGTATGTGTGTGTGTATTCAGTGAATCACATCATTATTGTACTGTTTCTCCGTCTTTTTCGAACAAGTGCATCAATCTCCTCTCACCGCTCCCCGTTTTATTTTATATTCTATTCATTTTTCGCCGTTGTTACACGTTTTAAATGCTTACCATTTTTTTCATTCTCTTCTATTTTTTTTTCTTGTTCACGTCTCTGAGGCTTTACTGACACTCCTGATTTCTTTACCTGGCAGAATCGTTAGCACGCCGGGCGAAATGCTTTGCGGTATTTTCGTCTGCCTTTACGTTCTGAGTTCAAATTCCGCCGAGGTCGACTTTGCCTTTCATCCTTTCGGGGTCGATGAATTAAGCACCAGTTACGCACTGGGGTCAATATAATCGACTTAATCCGTTTGTCTGTCATTGTTTGTCCCCTCTCTGTGGGCAGTAAAGAAATAGGTATTTCGTCTGCCGTTACGTTCTGAGTTCAAATTCCGCCGAGGTCGACTTTGCTTTTCATCCTTTCCGGTCGATTAAATAAGTACCAGTTACGCACTGGGGTCGATGCAATCGACTTAATCCCTTTGTCTGTCCTTGTTTGTCCCCTCTATGTTTAGCCCCTTGTGGGCAATAAAGAAATATATACTTGTGTCCTAACCCTCACACACACACATTTGAGTTTTTACTCACACTTTTGTACCCATACTCACACCTTTGAGTCCTTTCTCATAATTTTGCATCTTTACTCTACATTTGAGTCATACTCACACGTCCGTGTCCTTCTTCACTCATCTGAGTCGTTGCTCACATTTTTGTATCCATAGTAACACCTCCGGGTCTTTTCTCATAATTTTGCGTCTTTCCTCACACGTTTGAGTCTTTACTCACACCTTTGTGTTTATACTCACGTTTTTGAGTCTTTGCTCATAATTTTGCTTCTTTATTCTACATGTGAGCTGTTACACTTCCGTGTTTTTTTATCATTGATTTGATGAGGACAGACTCGGGGGTAAATAACAGCATCCACAGTACATTCGAGAACAAAACAACAATAATCCAGTCTTGTTATTTAACCCTAGGTAATACATGATCTTGTAGACTCAGTGAAGCAGGAAGCTGCTTGAATGAGGACGTATGATCCAGGGATCCATTGAGTCCACTGCAACAGTGGAAGAATGAAGCTATGACTGGTGAGTGAAAGATAGAGGGCGGTTGAGTGAGTGAGGCCAGAAGTGGGTGAGAGAGAGAGAGAGAGAGAGAGAGTGTGAATGGAGTGAAGTGAAACAATAAATGGTAAGTGAATAATTGAGAGTTAAAGCGAGTGAGAGTGAGGCCAGAAGCGAGTGGTTCAGTGAGTGGAGATGTAATTAGGTGAGTGATTGAAGGAAAAATGACTCCAAGTGAGTGAGTGAGTTAGTGAAGCTGCAATTCGTTGTGTGTGGGTGACTGAATGAGTGAGTGAGTGAGTGAGTGAGTGAGTGAGTGAGTGAAAATTGGCCACTGAATGAATGAAGAAATGAAGGATTAAAATGAGTAGGTGGGTGATTGAGCGAGACATAAATGAGTGAGCGAATAAGAAAACATTCAACTGAATGAGTTATTGAGTAGGCGAGCGATAGAACGAGCGAGTGACTGAGTGAGAGAGCAAGTCTATGAGTCAGTGAGTCAATGAATGACAACGGAAATTTAGCGTGTACCTTAAAACTGTGGTAACTACGATTTCAGAATGTCCGACAGACGGATTGGCCGTAAATTATCGCTTGATGAGAAAACAATCGGTGCTGGAGAAAGAATGTTACCAAAATAGAATGAAACGTAAATAAATAAATAAATAAATAAATAAATAAATAAATAAAAGACAGCAGACAACAACAACAATAAAGAAGCTTGAAGGAACTCTGAGTTAAGGGTCATAGGCATATCTGAAGTAGTTGGCTGGCGGGCTGGCGGGCTGGCAGGCTGCTTAAGAGAACATAAAGAGACGGAGCGGGAGCCGGCAGAGGATCGGCTGCAATGAGAAGCGGAGTTCTCTTATGTACTTAGATAGGAAATAACTATCATTTTCTGCCTCATTAAGCTACACTTTAAAGACGCAGCAGACTCTCTCTCTCTCTTTCTCTCTCTCTCTCTCTGTCTGTCTGTTTGTCTCTCTCTCTCTGTCTCTCTCTCTCTCTCTCTGTCTCTCTCTCTCTCTCTCTCTCTCTCTCTCTCTCTCTCTCTCTCTCTCTCCATATGAATGTCTTTTTCCAGCTCCGTTTCTGTCACTTTTTTTTTACTATTTCCTTCTCTTTGTCCTCTTTCTATCCATTTGTCTCTTCCTCTCCCTCCGCCCGCCCTCTGTCTTTATCTATCTCTCAGTTTTTCTCTTCTACACCTTTCTCCTTTCTTCTTTCCTTCCTCATCCCTCCCTCCCTCCCTTTCTCTCTCTCTTTCCCTCTCTCTGGCTCTCTTTCTCTCTCTCTTTCCCTCTCTCTGGCTCTCTTTCTCTCGTTTTATCGCATGGAATAAAAGAATCACAAACTCTCTTAAATAAGTTATACTTTAGATCGGTTTATGAGATTAACAATGAATAATAATAATAATAATAATAATAGTAATAGTAATAATATTAATAATAATAATAATGATAATAATAATAAAGATGATGATGCTGATGATTTCTGACGTTGAATATAAGTAATAAATAACAGCATTGATAATATTTTCTTTATTTACTACAAAGGGCCATAAGATATGAAAAGTGTTAGGTTTAAGAAGGCGTGTGGGGACGCAAACACACGAACACACACACACACACACACACACATACACACACACACACACACACACACACACACACACACACTAGGTGGGGAGTGGAAATACGTAAGAAGACAAAGTAAAATCTTGGCCTGCCAATATAGAAACGAAATTCAATTAAGCAGAAATAAGATCACCCGATTACATAGGGGTGTGGAGTACAGCATATGCAATATGGAGGGCTCCGGGTTACTCTGACCACCTTCGACTCCGATCAACTTCTGCTGAATAGGTGCGACAGAGAAACATCATCACAAATTTATAATAGGATAGGGCTAATAAATTTAGGCAAGGGAATAATGGTGTCTTGATGTAGTCGATGATGTATTGTCGTACTTTGAAGTCACTATCATCGTCTGTGAATGCCCCCAAAATCCCTAACACGATATTAAGCTACCAGATATTGTGGTAAAGAATTGCGGACGTCTGGGAATAATAAAGGAGGAGGAGGAGGAGGAGGAGGAGGAGGAGGAGGAGGAGGAGAAAGCTAGCATGCGGAAATAATGAGAAAATTGGTAGTTTCTTTAAAATACCGAACATACATAAAAGTATGTGCACACACAAACACATACATAGGCACACACACACTCGCGCGCATACGCACTTACATACATGCCTACTAAATACATCTGTGCTTGTTTTATGTGTTAATGATTATATTTCTGCACGTGCCGTATCAGCATGAAAAAAAAACGAGAACCTGTTTCGGCGGTTTATTTTGCTTTCTGTGTCATTAGTGTCACATGAATGCTAAAAAAAACAACATCCGATACTCTGGGATCCAGGGTCTGCTTTGCTTTGCCGTATATCAATTATATATACATATATATATATATATATATATATATATATATATATATATATATAGCGACAGAGAGAGAGACAGAGAGAGAGACAGAGACAGAGAGAGAGAGAGAGAGAGAGAGAGAGAGAGAGAGAGAGAGAGAGAGAGAGGCGCAGGAGTGGATGTGTGGTAAGTAGCTTGCTTACCAACCACATGGTTCCGGGTTTAGTCTCAATGCGTGGCACCTTGGGCAAGTGTCTTCTACTATAGCCTCGGACCAACCAAAGCCTTGTGAGTGGATTTAGTAGACGGAAACTGAAAGAAGCCCATCTAGTGTGTTTGTGTTCCCTAGGTGTCGGGAAGACACTCGGCAAAAAAATGGAAACAAAACTGAAAGAAGGGAATAATAATAATACTACTAATATAGTAATAATAATAATAAAAACAACAATATAATGATTATAATTGAACAGGAATGTATGGCAAACCAATTGTGCTAACGCGCTTATATATACACTCAGGCTCTCAGCATGTGTACACACAGATAAACAGGTACATATATACATTATATATGCGTGTTTACACACACACACACACACACACACACACACACACACACACACACACACACACACACACACAATAGAAACAGTTACACATGCATATGTATGTACATATATGTACGTTTATATAAATGCACATTTGTAAATATACACATATACACATATTTACACACACACACACACACACACACACACACACATATATATATATACACACACACACACACACACACACATAATCGCATAATAATATATTTTTTTTTGCTTACCTGTGTAAGTGGATGTATATCTGTGTGCGTGCATGTATGCGCTTACCTGTCATGTTATTATTTTTTTTTATTAAAACTATCTAATTACTTGCTCAACTGTAATTAAAGATGATTGTATAGAAACATAAAGCACTACCTCCTCCTCCTCCACCACCACCACCACCACCACCGCTACCACCAAAAAACAACGAAACGAAACTAGCAAACAACACCTTGTGAATACCCCAAAGTGTATGTCCCGATATTAAACTAGCAGATATCAATGATATTATGTAACAACAAATATTTCTGCCAAAAGCTACATTACCATATGGATTCCATTTCACGAATGTTGTTAACTTTCTGTATCAGCTTCTTCCAACACCACCGTTCCCATTACCGCCATCTTTAGACGATATTTCGGTATTTCTTCAGTTGCTGGAATTGTGATTCTACTAATGCCTTGGATTCCGATTCTAACATTATTTACTTGTGGAATTATTGAAGAGAAAAAAAAGATGTTTATCAAAACAACCTTATTATAATTTCCCGACGCGCTAGCGCACACTCGAACAAAGATATTATTTATATATATACACATACATGCACACACACACTCACACATATGAACTGAGTTGGAGTGGGGGTTGTGAATCAAGTTTCATGCCACTGCGATCATCAGGGCGAGAATGTTTTTTTTACTTAGAAGGTAATTTATTATGTACTTTATGACGATCGTTTTCACTAATGTTGGTTAATATTTGTTTTACTGAGGCGTTGTATATAGTTTTCTTTATTTCATTTATCAATACACGTCACCTACGAAATTAATGCAGTTTTTTTTAAGGATCGAGAAAGCAAAATCATTCTCAAACTGTATTCTATATAAACACCGTTTTATAATTAAAAATAACATCATAAAAAATACCCTTTACTCAAAGATAATGCTTCACTGTAGCCATATTATACATTAAAAATATACACGCGCAGTTGTATTTACACTTTATATCAATGCTGCTATCTAACACTTATACACACGCACACACTCACACTCACACACACACACACACACACACACACACACACACACACACACACACACACACACACACACATATATATATATATGCCGTTGATGTCAGAAGAACTTAGAAGCTTCCAAAGCGCGAAATTTTGGAACAGTGAGTCACAAAACCAATTAAGTTATAATAATAGCGTAAATATTAGGTTAAAAGACCATTTATACAGAGGGTTATTTGCTTCGTCTATTTTTAGCATACAAGGAATCCTCTTAGTGGTCGATGCTCTTATTTATATTTTAATACAATTTATAGTCCTTGGACATTTTTTACGTATGCTGACCACTGGTTCAAATTGGTATTATTACATAATGTTAATTTCTGCCCTTATTATTTCATTTTATATATGTGTGTGTGAGTGTAAATTATGTAAGTTTGTTTTTAATATATATAACATTGTATTTTATTTTATATTTTCAGAGGAATCCACGTTAATTATTTATTGGTAAGTTCTTCAACCATTTTTACAACAATTTCATCATTTTGAAAAAAGAAAAAAAAAAAAAAAGATATAACTACAAGCGTTTTTTCCGTCGCTCTGTAATTTCATTTTCCTCGATTATTTCTCCGCTCCCTTGGACTGTTTTCTATATATCCGACGAAGGACTATATCCAAAACGTTATACTTTTACTATGTAACTTTCACTTTATAAATTTGTTCCTTGTTTGACCGTCAACGTAATAATATTAACTGCGGACCTCATGTACGCTTTGGTTTTTGTATTTGATTTTGTCTTTTGTCTTTTATTTTTTCTCCTCAGTTCTCTCTCTCTCTCTCTCTCTCTCTCTCTCTCTATATATATATATATATATATATATATATATATATATATATATATATATATAGAGAGAGAGAGAGAGAGAGAGAGAGAATTTCTTTTAGATGTGCGGCCCGCCTAATGATGAGCCATGTCTCATGCGGCTCGTTTCTTGAAAGAAGAGTTTTGTTTTCTTTTTGAGACACCAGAATATGATTTGAAGACTATTCAGCTTCTATTTCTAGCATGTTGATCTGAAGCTCGTCTCCCAAAGGATTAGGAAACGAAGGATGTCAGATGAGATAAAATGTCCAAAACAACCAAATATAGAAATAAATGTCGATAAGTAGTTGTATCTAGTTCAGGATGTACTTAGTGACCTGCCCTGTACTTAAGATCGCCTCCAACAATCACAATCATTTCTCAATACATAATAGTTCTCCTTAACCATCATGACATTTTCCTCCTCCTCCTCAAATTTATACTACTGCTGCTCCCAGTGGTGGTGGTGATGGTAGTGGTGGTGTAACCGACTCATATTATAAAAAACAACACTCGCTTGCGATATTTAATATTCACGTGTTGTTATTATTATTATTATTATTATTGGGGCGGCGAGCTGGCAGAATCGTTAGTACGCCGGGCGAAATGCTTAGCGATATTTCGTCTGCTGTTACGTTCTGAGTTCAAATTCTGCCGAGGTCGACTTTGCCTTTCATCCTTTCGGGGTCAATTAAATAAGTATCACTTTCGCACTGGTGTCGAGGTAATTGACTTAATCCCTTTGTCTGTCCTTCTTTGTCCCCTCTATGTTTAGCCCTGTGTGGTCAATAAAGAAATAAATTATTATTATCATTATTATTATTGTTCAGTAGTTTTATTTTTATAACGTGCTTTTACTTCACTACCGAGCGCAGCTCAGTGCGCCTTGGGTATGTGCTGTGGTTTGCTGTGGTGCTCTTATGTTTACTGTATTGAAAGTGTTTTGCGTAGAATGTGTGCAGTACCCAGTAGTGCAATTTTCTGTATGTTATATATATTTGTAAGTCCTGGTGTTTTTGTTATGTATTTGTCTGAATATTTTTTTATTATACCTAAGGCACCTACTATGATAGGAATTGTTTCTGTTTTTAGATTCCACATTCGAGTTATGTGTGTGTGTGTGTGTGTCATTATTATTATTATCATTATTGTTATTATTATTGTAATTATTACAATTGAGTGAGAGAACAGTGCATGCCATAAAAGTGCCACTGGAGTAAAAATATACGAAGTCCAGTATTATGTATGTGTGTGTGTGTGTGCGCGTGCGGCAGGCTTCTTTCAGTTTCTGTCTACCAAATCCACTCGCCAGGCTTTGGTTGTCCCAAGGCTATAGTAAAAGACACTTGTCCAAGGTACCATGCAGAGGGACTGAACCCGGAACCATGTGGCTGGAAAGCAAGCTACTTACCACACAGCCATACTGTTTGTCCGATGTTGCTTAGCTGGCCGAAACTTCGATGTCACTTTCAATACTATTCTTGCTTTATATATATATTTATATATGTACAAACACACCCACAAACAAACACACACACACAATGGGTGTGCGCTTGTGGGCTTGAATGAACGCGTTGTCTGTGTATGTATGTATGTGTGTGTGCGTGCGTGCGCGCGTAGGAGCGGTGTTTGCAGGAGAAGAGAAAAAGGGAGGTAATGTGAATAGTTTGATGGTGGCGAAGATTAAATGTAATTAATGGACGGGCTTAAGCAGTAAACAAACAGACAATGTAAACGTAGGGACAAAGGGAAAATGGTGGTCGAAGCCGGCGATAAAAAATATACGATAGTAGAGAGTGAGGCACAGACGGTAATGTACAGACTGAGAGGGGCCAGTAAGGTTTGGTGGGGTTTGATAGAGAGATGGACTGAAGGTTGGTTAACAACCTTCCTTTCAATTGTCCTGGTATCAACAAACGTCCATTAGTCTGGAGATGGACGGATTAAGATTATATTGATAAGTGAATGTGGTCAGTTTTATAGATTAGATTTCAGCTTTCTGTAACTTTATATACTTGCATCCGTTGACCTGTTTCCACTCCAACATGTCATTCTCTATTTCCGTTTCCGGTTTTAAAAAATATATAAAATCTTGTCATAAATTTCTTCTCTGTCTATCTATCTCTGTATATTTTTTATTTGGTCTTCTTTTTTTATTTTTGAATTTTTGATACCTCATCTCTTCTTTCTTTCGTTGTTTCTTTCTCCTCGTTTTCTTCCTCTCTTTCTCTTTCTCAATCGGTTCTTCCTATCTTTACTTTTTCCCCCGCTTTTATTGGGGAGCTTTTGGTGTGTGTATGTGGAGAGGGTATTTTTCGTTACATTATTTTCAAGTATGCCCCCCCACCTCTGTCTATTTCTCCCCCTCTCTCTCTCCCTCTCTCCTGTCTCTCCTCATTCATTGCTAAAATGGCCACCACGAGACGTTTCCGCCATCTTGTTTTCTCTGCTACCATTTTGTTGTTTATTGTTATTTTCCCCTTGATTTATAAACCTACCCACACACACACACATCCACACATCTCACTCTTTTCCCCCCTCTCTCTCTCACACACTTGCTCTTTCCCTCACTACTATATCACTGATCTCTCCCCGCCCCTCTCTCTCCCTTTCTTTCTCTTCCTCCACCCATCATTTTCATTCTATCGATAACTTCTCGGGGCTATTTACCTTTTCCCTTATCTTTCGTTTAATGTTCAGATGTCTTCCTTGCTATTTCATTCCTTCTCTCAGTCTTTTTTCTCTTCCTTTCTCTCAATCCTTCTGTTGTTTATTATCTCTCTCTCTCTCTCTCTCTCTCTCTCTCTCTCTCTCTCTCTCTCTCTCTCTCTCTCTCTCTCTCTCTCTGAAAATCCTCGCCCCCTAGCAATGTATTTATCTTTCATTCAATCTTGCATGGTTTCCTTCACTCTATCTATCTATCTATCTATCTATCTATCTATCTATCTATCTATCTATCTATCTATCTATCACACTGTTCTGTATCTATGACGCTCTCTCTCTCTCTCTCTCCCTCTCCACCACGAAAACTATCGTAACATTAGTCTAAACAATAACCCACACCTCTCTTTCCCTTTCAATCTCTCTCCTTCTCACACACACACACACACACACACACACACTCTCTCTCTCTCTGTATATATATAATATAAATAATATATATGTATGCATATACACATACGTATATGTACATACATCTATACGTATATATATATATATATATATATGCATATGTGTGCACAGGACTTCACGAAACGTGTACAACATAAAAGTACGAAGCACGAGTACATGGAACATGAACTATTCTTTCGAACAACGACACACATATATAGAAGATTAGACCTAGCAAGTCAGGAAGTTGCTAATGGACATTGGAATGCTATTATTCCACATTGTAAAAATACCGTGAATTAAGAAAAATGAACCTCGAACAACCATATCTTCACGACATCCTAACAACGTACAAATACATTTATACAATATATTATATTATAGTATGTTATATTATATTATATTTACAAGCTGAATTCCTAATACACTGCTTAATGTGCGTTTTAGATTAAATATTTGTTATGATAAATATTTCTTATAATAAATATTAACTGAAGATAATCGTCCTCGTTTCACTTAATACTTACAATAACCTTCACTGTTGCCTATCGCTTTATCGTATATTCCAATCTCTATAAAAGCCACAGCCCGCATCGGTATTCTTCGTGATCGATATTTCAGCAGGTTAAAGTACGAAGTTCAGCTTGAGGTGTTACCATTTTTTTTCATTTATGTCACAGAACGCCAGAGATTTCTCTGTAACATACGAGGTAACTATTATACAGCGGGTACGTATGTAAATTGTATATATACGAAACAGCAGGTCAGAGCTTGGTCTCAAAGCAGCAGAAGTTTTGCTCACGTGAACATCTTTTCAAGAAAATCGGAGGATATTCAAGAGTGTTAGGTTACAATGTCTAGTTTGGAATACATGTTATGGAATCTGGAAAATTCTATACCACAAACATTAAGTCACGTATTGCAATGCTCAGTGGAAAAGAATCAATTAGAAAAATAATTAACCGTAATTACTTTAAGTAGTACAGAATTTTGAAAGAAAACAATATGATTTCCAGGTGAAAAGAAAAAAAGTAAGAACACCATTTTTATTTCCTTATCTACTTTGTCTTTTATTTTTCATTTGTTCCAGCCATTAGACTGCCGCCATGCTGGAGCACCACCTTCAAAACGTTTTAGTCAAATGAATGGACCTGAGTTTCTATAGTTTTTTTTTTTAGCCTCGTACTTATTCTATCTGTGTCTTTTGCCAGACCGCTAGATTACGGGGACGTAAACACACCAACAGCGGTTGTCAAGCGGTGGTTGGGGACAAACACAAGTACAATAACGTGCGCGCACGCATAAATAGGACGGCCTTCTTTCAGTTTGCGCCTGCCAAATCCTCTCGTAGCTCGAGGTTAGAGTAGAAGACAGTTGACTAATATACCACGCTGTGGGATTGAACCTGGACCCAAGTGATTTGGAAGTGAGCTTCTTACCACACAGCCACGCCTACACCTGAGCTTCTTCTATTTCTGAAGAATCTTTTTGGAGGACTTCTTTGGCATGGAAGCAACAATTCTGTGTAAATCAGTATTCCTGGATCAACTCAAGATCGTGAACATCTTTGTAATGCAATACATCCACAGAACGGAAACTTGGTGCGTTTATAAGCATTTTAGGCATGAGTAAATGCGACTAACGCAGAACATGGCTGCTAGTGTACCGACATACCTCGACTTACGTGGTTTCGAGTTACGTCTTTCTCGAGTTAAATAGATTGCCTTGGGACTAATTAGTAATTACTAACGTAAACCGAAGAATAAATATCCACATACCCCCCATATATATATGTGTGTGTGTGTGTGTGTGTGTGTGTGTATGTGTATATAAGAGTGATTGTGTGGCAATTAGATTCCTTCTCAATCACATGATTCTGGATGGTTCTGGGTTCAATCCCACTACATGGAAACTTGGGCAAGTGTCTTCTACTCTAAGCTCGAGCTCATCAAAGTTTTGTGAGTGGATTTTGTAGATGGAAACTAAAAGAAGCCTGACGTGTATATATATATATATATATATATATATATATATATATGGAGAGAGAGAGAAAGAAAGAGAGATTTTATCCACCAATTCAGAGTTGAGCACTCACTCTCGTCGTTCGAGATATATATATATATATATATATATATATATATATATATATATATATATATATATATATATATATATATATATATATATATATATATATACATATATATATATATATATATATATATATATATATATATACATATATATATAACGTATGTATATATTTCTGAGTATACATTGAAATATATATGTACGGGTGTACTTGTATGCATTTGTGTATATGTATGTACGTGTATACGCTAATATATAGATGTACATATATGTATGCGCGCGCGCGCGCGCGCGTGTGTGTGTGTGTGTGTGTTGTGTGTATGTATATAGTGAGAAATAAACAGGTAGGCCAACAGGCAAACGTACGCACATGCATACATACATACATACATACGTACATACAAATATACATATAGACAGACAGACACAGACAGACAGACACGAATTTAGCTCTAATTACTTTTTCTGAAGCAAGAGAAAGAAAATGCCCCGTTTACCAATCACCTCCACCGACCCCACTAACAACAAAGTCCTTAATATCTTAAATGATTGCTGCACCAGTAGACATACACCGCAGCTCCCAGTCACCAACAGCATCAGGTAACGCCAGACCCTGTTAAACGATAAAACTGTTAACTCGTTTCTTATTAGATCGGCTCACAATTCCAGTTTTGTAGCAAGAAGCAACGTGATGAAGAATCGTCGAAGTATTGATAAAGTTTTATAAGATTCCTGGCCATAAAATCTTATCAGCTGATTTATATACCAATTCTTTCAAGCGTGAAATAGTTTCTATAACTTGATTTGCCGACTCGATAAATAAATTTAAAATGTAAATAAATATAATACAAGACAAGTGATTATGTCCCCTTTTCTCTCAACCTCTCTCTTTCGCTCTCTCTCCAATCTCTCCATCTCTTCCTCTCTGTCTGTCTCTCTCTATGTCTCTCTCTATCTCTCTATCTCTGTGTCTCTTTCCTTTTCTCTCGCTCTCTCTCTAGCCTCGTTCTCGCTAGATTGTGAATTTACTTAATCAGATGACAACGGGATTTCAAAGTCGTTAGAGTGTTAAGTGATAATGATGCCACCGGTGGTTAAGTGGTAGAGACGGTGGTGGGGGAGGCGCTGCTGCTACTGCTGCTGGTGGCGGTGGTGGGGGAGGTTGTGATGGTGGTATTAGCTGTGGTGACGGTGGGAGGAGTTGGTGAGGGTGATTGTGATGAGGATGGCGAGGGTTTGTGCCTGTGGTGGTAGTTAGTGGTGACACTGATGGTGGCAGAGATAGGGGAAACGATGGCAGTGATGCTGATTGTGGTGCCGGAGATGGTGTTGATGATGTTAGCTATGGTTGTGCCGGTAGTGGTGATAGTAGCGGTGGTGGCAGCAGTGGTAATGCATGCTGTGGTTGGCAGAGTTAGCTACGGTAGTCGCAGCAGTGGTGATGAGGCCATGTTGGCGACTGTACTATGGCGGCCATCGTCATCGTGTAAGTGTGTCGTTAATGGTATTATGGAATGGTTGTGATGACAGTAAATAACATTTATCCATAATGCTAATGACAATAATAGTGTTGTTAATGGTATACTGTGGAGGCGCAATGGCCCAGTGGTTAGGGCAGCGGACTCGCGGTCATAGGATCGCGGTTTCGATTCCCAGACCGGGCGTTGTGAGTGTTTATTGAGCGAAAACACTTAAAAGCTCCACGAGGCTCCGACAGAGGTTGGTGGCGAACCCTGCTGTCTTCTTTCATCACAACTTTCTCTCACTCTTACTTCCTGTTTCTATTGTGGCTGTAATTCAAAGGGTCAGCCTTGTCACATTGTGTCAAATGGATAGACACCAGTCATTTAAAAAAAAAAAGAAAAAAAAATGAAACTAGTACTCATTCTATCAGTCTCTTTTGCTGAACCGCTAAGTTACGGTGATGTGATCGTGTCAACATCGGTTGTCAAGCAGTGATGAGTGACACACACACACACACACACACACACACACACACACACACACACACACACACACACGCACGTACACACGCATATATATGACGGAGTTCTTTCAGTTTTCGTTTACCAAATCTACTTTCAAGGTTATATCGCATGCCCAGTATTCCACCCAGCGGGACTGAACTCAGGACCACGTAGATGGGAAGCAAGCATCTTACCACACAGTCACGCATGCGTCCAGTATCAACAAATATCTCACTAACATGCAGTTTTGCACTGGTAGCTGTTTGCTGTTTTAGGGGCCGATGCCCACATAGTCACCAGACACAGACACCCGACCTCTCACATATCCGACCCTTGACTCAAGGGAACACCCAGGGTGAGGCAGTGGTTGGCTGGCCATACACTTCCTTAAACGTGACAAACCTTCAGCAAAGGGATTGTTCGACCCTCAAGTCTTTGGTAAGACATTGGGGAAAAAACTTCCTTCACCCAGAGTGTTGTTGTTTTTGTTTTTTTTAACCTCCTTACATGCACCTATGTACAAATATTTATACAGAACATCAAACTGCATCAATCTCTCACCTGTGTCTTGAAAGGATCCGTAAAAGCTATAAATGGACATTCCTCACATCTCCTCACCACCGCTACTACCAGTTTATAACAACAACAACAACGACAACAAAACCATCACCACCACCACCACCGACAACAACAACAACAACAGCATTATATTGAAATTATAATTTGAATAAGGATTATTGAAGCTACACATTGAAAAACCAGAATTATAGAATTTTATTATAGAAATAGAGTAAGGAGGAGAAGGGGGAGGCGAAGGAAGAGGGGGAAGCGAAGGAAGAGGGGAGAAAAAGAAAGAAGAAGAAGTAGAAGATCATTAGAACAGCAGTTTTACTATCATTTCTGCTGACGAAACTGGTTCCAAATATTGCAAGGAATGAAATATTGATCATAGGCAGAGCATTATCATTATTGTTTCTTTCTTTTCGTT